>NC_090069.1:2659392-2845358 GCF_038355195.1 Osmerus mordax | reverse complement strand
GAACAGAGAAGCAGAGCAGAGCCATAATTAGAGCGAGGGCTGTCACACGAACCCGCTGAGACTGGAGTTCGAGGCTAGCTACCTGACGTCAGCGCCGAGCTGCCTTAGAGCAGCGTTGTTATCGCTGGTCATGATGATAACAAGGTCAGCGTCGAGGCAGCTTGAGGGAAGGACCACAGGCCAGGCATGTTTATCTACCCGGCCGGACGACCTCGGCTCCCTGATCTGGAGTGTTCCTCAGGGTGCCAGGCAATCGATGTCCCTGGTCCCGTGATCGGATCCTTCCGCCCGTGTGTCGGATCGAGCTCGTCACGTGAGCTCCAAGGGGTGTCGGAGAGGTCTCGCTGAGATCGCTGTTTACTCCCCGCCGCGGAATCTGCTCCAGGGCATGTGGCTGCATGCTTCCCCTGCCCGCCCCCCATTTCCACACACACACACTGGCTCGCTCAGACGCATTCAACGACCAACTGCCGACTGTGTAGCTTTAAAACCTAGTTCTGGTGTAGGCCTGTGTGAGACTTGCAAACTCGTATGCTGGTCTGTACCACTGGTTCCCAAAGTCCTCTTGGCTTAACAGCAGGTCAGGTTTGAGATCAGGGAGTCTGCTCCAGGTACTGTCTTAGTAGGCTGTCAATGTTCTATCTTCGACTATCTCTGAAACGGTTTTAACTATCCGAAGCTTGGATATGAGGTGAAATAAACACAATTGCAGCTGTGTTTTTCCTCTTATCTGCCTGTGGGCTAGTCAGCGAGACAAGGCAGGTCAAAGGGCCAGGGAGTCAAGGTGTGGCTGCTCGGAGCCTGGAGATGAGAGAGGGAGAGCTGGCCCGAGGCTGCAGATCTCAACGGAGGACATCCGCGGAAAAGCACAGAATCTCGCAACTTTTGAATAGGACACGCCTAATACACTGATCCGAAGGGGTGCCAGACTGGGAGAGCTGTGAACACGGCAGCGCCTGACGATGATGCAGCTCCTCTTCGACTGACTCCCCCCCCCCCCCCCCCCCCCCCCGCTCGGGATGTGAAGTGGTAGATGCCTGTTACATGATAGGGAGCACAGGGAGCCGGCTCGAGTGCATTTGGGATAAGAGACGGCACAGCCACAGACGGCACAGCCACAGAAACACAGAGGGGACAAATCCCTCCCCATGAAGAGAAAATAAATAAAAAAACAAGTCAGCTGTTCTAAAGTGTCCACATCCTAACCGGAGTCTCTGATACACACTCGCTTCTGGTGACGCGTTAGAAGATCCTCCCAGGAGTACTTTTTTGAAAAGGAGAGCGAAGGACGTGCCGTCCGCTCCGACGGGAGTGTTTATGCCGCAGCTGGCTGCAGATGTTCCCGGGCAGATTAAGTTTGTTCCGGAACAGCGGCAGCGGCAGCGGGAGGCTGCGACGGTGGACAGGGACGGCTGTCTCCGGAGTGCTTGTCGGGACTGCGGTGGCCGCTTGCAGTCCCCCGTCGCCGACGCTCGTCGCTTCTCGTCTCCGGGACTGTTGAGACCCCCCCTCCACCTGCCCCTCTGTGGGGGCTGGCAGGACGTGGACGTCATGGCCGAGTCCAACCCGTGGACGTCGTTTTCCAACTTTAACAAGCCACACTTCCTCAATGGAGCCCGACTCAGGCGGTCTAAAAGGTAAAGAACCTTCCAGAACCCCGAAGACGGGTGAGGGGCTCCTGGCCGGCAGAGTACAGAGAGGGAGGGGTTGCGGTTGGGGGTCATTCGAAGATGTTTTTATGACGTTCGCCGGCCGAACAATCAGACGGGTGTTGCTTCCCTATTGTGTGTGATTTGCTTTGTGAGTTCCACTGTTGGGTGAATTTCTGATTGCTATCAAGGCTGTATCTTTCAAGTCCTGGACTTTATACAATGGAGGTTTACCAACAATAGCCTGTGATTAGCCCACTTCCCTCGGATTCTGGTAGGAAAACAGAGCCTGCTGATTGGGTAGTTGTCTATGACTATGTCTGTTTATCTTGTGTTTTCTGGGGTGTAATACTGAGAGAGAAACGAGTTTTAATGTATTCAAAGGCCTTTTGTGAACTTTTGTTCAGCAGTGACGCTAGATACGGGATACGTTCGAGTTACATATTGTCTGTACCAGTTCATTGTATTCGCTTCTATGGGTCCAGTCTCTTCAACTGAGTTTAATCCATGGCCTGACCTATTTTATAGCGCAGAGAGGAGCTTAATATCAAATAGAAATTTCAGGACAATTTCAGGACATACAGTTCCAGTCTGTAATCTATTACTGTCATATGCAATCCACTGGGTCTATCAGCGTGAAAACATCCCGTGACTCTTTGAAAACAATACATTCAAACCACCGAACGCAGTCAATGTAGACTAACGCGGCAAGGTTACCTAGACTAGGTAAGGGCTGGTCATCTGACTCGTGTGATTCCTGTCAGATTTTGAAGTCATCAGACATGTGGTTGGATGTGTATCGTTGTTGCTGAGACAGGGACAGGTGGGCAGGGTGGGCAGGGTGGGTCATGTGGGCAGGGTGGGCAGGGTGGGTCATGTGGGCAGGGTGGGCAGGGTGGGCCATGTGGGCCATGTGGGCCATGTGGGCCATGTGGGCAGGGTGGGCAGGGTGGGCAGGGTGGGCAGGGTGGGCCATGTGGCAGGGTGGGCAGGGTGGGCAGGGTGGGCCATGTGGGCAGGGTGGGCAGGGTGGGCAGGGTGGGCCATGTGGGCAGGGTGGGCAGGGTGGGCAGGGTGGGTCATGTGGGCCATGTGGGCAGGGTGGGCAGGGTGGGCCACGTGGGCAGGGTGGGCAGGGTGGGCCATATGGGAGCAGAGGCCTCCATCCTGAACCGGGATGGACTTGGATTAGGGCCTCCACGCTCCCATGGAACGTTCAGTATTATAGGTGTCGAGGATACAGTCCTTTACACCATGTTGCAATAATGATGAGGATTGAGATCATTTCTGTGGTGAGGGTGAGTTTTTTTTATTATTATTACGCAACACAGCTGTACAGTTAAACGCTACAGACAAGCTTTGACAGCTGAATCCTCGAATGCCCGAAAGCAGACCCGCGCTGAAACCTTGTTGTGCAGAAATGTTGAAAACATTGCCAACTCAGGGAGTGGGAGGCAAGCGGGGGGGGGGGGGGGGGGGGGGTATGGAAGAGAGAGAATGCGTGAAATAGAGAGAGAGAGACTTTTCCTTATCGTAGATGAGGTTTATGACATTGGGCTTACGTCAGCTCACCAGTGATGAAGAAGTTGCATTTAAAGACAGATGAGGAGATCCGCTTGCGGACAACGTGGTGGGTCAACGGACTTTGCATTGGTTTTTGTGGAAAGTGCTGTTAAATATATTTCTGAAGCCTTAACCGACCATGGGAGAGTGTAAGTCATAAAGCAAGACACTAAAATATTTTATGGAGGCAAGTAAAGATCAAGCACTGTTTATATCACCATGTCTCTGGATAACAAAAAGCATCTCGGACAGGAACAGCAGGCCAGATCGACTCGAAATCCAGTTTGGTGTGCTTCAAACCAGGCTCCTCCATCTTCAAATGTTTACACGCTGTTCACTTTAGCCCCTTGAGAGTGTCTGTAATCTGGTTGTAAAGAGCAGATTTCCTACGAAGCTCAACAATGCCTTCATGATGTAAGGTGAAGGGGGGTTTTTGCGTATCGCCTGAGACTGGCGAAGCGTACCGTAGCATGGAGCCCGTCCAGGAATCTCTCGCATCTGCAGTACGGCACACTCGCACTGGCCTACTTTCTCCCTATCATCCCTATCCAGGTCCCCTTCATCCCCTCTTTAGGGTCTGGTTAGACAATCCCATTGGGCTCTCCTGCCAGCGGCCCTGCTCCTGCCCCTGCTCCTGCCTCAGCCCGGGTGCTGATCTGCTTGCTTCTCACAGCCCCCGAGCTGGAGAAATCTAGTTCTGCCAGGCCTCATATAGGTAAAGGAGGAAGAGAGAGAGGGAGGGGGAAAGAGAGAGAGAGAGAGAGAGAGGGGGGGGGGGGGGAAGGAGGGGGAAAGAGAGAGAGAAAGGGAGGGGGAAAGAGAGAGAGAGGGGGAAGGAGGGGGAAAGAGAGAGAGAAAGAGAGTGAGGGAGGGGGAAAGAGAGAGAGAGAGAGAGGGAGGGGGAAAGAGAGAGGCCTAATCAATGCTGTGTGTCTCGTTCAAACTGCCTGGTATTAGTTGCTGTGCTTATGGTATGTTCTCTGAGCACTTTTATGGGTCTGAAACGAGGTTGTGGAGAGGGGGATGAGAGATTGGAGTGGAGAGAAGTGTGGCCTTGCCCAATCTTAATCCTGAAGTACTGTGGGCAGGTATAAATAGTCTGATCTGCGACTGTGATCCTCTCTGACTGAGCACTTACACTTACATTTAGTCATTTAGCAGACGCTCTTATCCAGAGCGACTTACAGTAAGTACAGGGACATTCCCCCGAGGCAAGTAGGGTGAAGTGTCTTGCCCAAGGACACAACGTCATGTGGCACGGCCAGGAATCGAACTAGCGACCTTCTGGTTACTAGCCCGATTCTCTAACCGCTCAGCCACCTGACTCCACATGTGACCATACATAACTCACTTGCTCAGTGTACCGAATGAGTGTGTCATCACAGCCTTGGAACACACCTGGTCACCAGGGTTGGAGAAACTCACTTGCTCACAGTCTTGACTTCACTTGCGGACAACATTTTTGATGGATTTGGCTGAATGTGGGTTTTGAAGAAAACAGGTCCTGGCGATTGTTCCTATAATCTTAAGAAGCTTAAGAGAGATTTAAGACAGTAGATATGTGGATGACATTTCATTACTGATAACAAGGACTTTGGTGGAAGTGGTTACGTAAAAACAATTCAACTCGTAAATGGACATTGTGTGTGTGTGTGTGTGTGGGGGGGGAGAGGCCCAAAACGACTGGGCCCCAATCTGTTTAGTTTGAATTCCAGATCACGATATGCATTTAGAAATTCCTGAACGCCGATTGCGCAACGCAGAGACCCTCCGTTGTGTAAGAGTCCACCCTGGTTATTTGTCTGCAGTTGACGTTTTTCTCCTTCATGCTCGATACAAGACGTCCTGGTTGCCCTCTACGAACACACGCGCGATCTGTTAAAGCTGTTCTGGGATCGATTAACATCCCTGGAACGTGATTTATGGCGTGGAGCTGTCTGTACAGAGTAGGCTATGGAATATGCATGGCTGTGTTCACGCCGCGTAAACAACCTTCTCCTATGTGGACATATGAGTGTGTCTCATCTAGCAGCGAAATCCCACAATCCCCTCCCTCTCCTATCGTGTGCTGGATGTGGGATTTCGCCCAGCAACATATGGTCACCGACTCACCCAGAATGCAAATCTTCAGTCCACCAGCTTCCCTTGAGTGCGACGCATAATTTGGCCGTGTTTCAACCAGCAGAACAGAGGGGCCTTCCTGACTCTCATAAGAATAATAATAATACCTTTTATTTATAATGATTTTTTATCATGCCAGTTTGCAGATATTCAACACGTGCAGCTTGCAGGTCAGTTCACATTAGTAGTCATTGTGAGCCGGTAGTTCAGGCTTTCAGAGTGAAGCAGGCATCTTAGCAGGACTGTAGCGCAAGATGCTCTTGTCAAACGCCCTATAGTCTGTAGTGCTCTCTCGCAGCCATGACAACAAGGGTCGCTTGGATCCAGTTCCTCTGTTCTAGCACTGAAAATGCTGTGAAATGAGTATTATTTGGCACCGTAGGGGTGAACCGTAAAGCAGAGGCGCACGGAAGGCTGTGACTTCTCACGTGACAGACTCTCTTCATCGTGACAGACTCTCGCACAACCCGGCCCCCACCCTGTCTCAGTGTCTCTCTCTCTCTCTCTTTCTCTTTCTCTCTCTCTCTCTCTCTCTCTCTCTCTCTCTCTCTGTGTCTCTCTCTCTCTCTGTGTCTCTCTTTCCCTTTATCTGTCTATGTATCTCTCTCTCTGTGTCTATCTGTCTCTCTCTTTGTTTGGCTTTCTATATTTTTATCAACACCCATCCTTTCTTTGTCAATTTTCTTTTACTCCCCCCCCTCCCACACACACACACACACTAACAGCCCCTCCGCTACTGTAGTGTCTTTGGCTGTGAGGAAGCAATCTGTCCATCTGTCCTCTAACCATGCAGCACACTGCGCTTAGCTCCTCGTCTGAGGGGAGCTCTCATGCTGGACGACTGGATGTTTTATCATGCCTACGCTGGATGACATGTGCAACAATACCAGCTTAACATCCTATGTGAAATAGAAGGCCTCTTAGTGCAGGTTATGTAACTTATGTCATTGAGGTCTGACCTTGCAGTCGTAGGTTTTTTTTCTTTTTTTTTTTTTTTCTTCAGGAGTTATGTATTTCCAGACTCATGCCGTTTGGGAATTATACTGCAGGGTTTTGGGTGTGTGTTTCTTTTTTTCAGCTGCGATAACGCAGTACTTTTCCAGAGATTAGACAGATCCGTGAGTCATTAGGAGTGTTTGAATCACAACATGGCAGTCAACCAAATGACACAGGAAAAGATTCGAAGAAACAGTGCCAGTGCCTACTATGCCGGACACAAAAACGACTACACAGGCCATCATCAAAGTCTTGAGCTGGCTTTCTTTTCCAAAACATACTCAGGCCCAGTTCTCCGTGTATTCTGCCTCGTCAGAGCGGGAGCTTGGTCTCCTCTAAGCCTGGTGGTTAAGAGGATCTGTGCCGTCAGCAGTAAGCGGGTCATTAGACGGCTGCCTTGTCTGTCCTTCAGCTGCATTGAAGGAGTGTGGAGCTGGACAGGGCAGGGTTCTGTGTGTAGGACGGTGTCGCTGAGAGGGAACTTGTGCTGTGTATATATACTGCACCAGAGAGCTGGAGGTCTGCCTGGGCTGCTGTCTACAACCTGGGAGACATACTCAACATGCTCTGGGGAACGCAATGCTGTTTCCCGGCAGCTGTAAATGGTACAGGTTATGGAAAAGGCATAGAACACGGTATGTGGGTTGAATCGGAAACGAGTAAATGTGTTTGTTTACTATTGGGCACGTCGGACAAACTTTCAGATTTGTGGCTTTGCAGGATGCTACCTTCCTACTCGACTGTTCTGTGCTGTAGTAGGTGGAACACAACCTTTTGTGTTAACTTTCCAAAGTCTTTTAAATTCCCAGATCCTGCAGGAACTGAATCTCTGCTAGCTACCTCGCTGCCTGTAATTTGTGTTTTTTTTTATGTCTTTCTCCTAATATTTTGTGCCTAGTTTTTTATCAAAGCAGGCCTCCACTGTGTTTAATGGTCCAGGGACCTGGTTCATCCACAGCCAACCAGAGGCCTTAATGAGGGCTGCTATTATTATGAATAGGTTACTTAGACAGTCTGGTAGCTCTGCTCAGTGGTGTGTGTGTGTGAGAGAGAGTTAGCTACTGTGTTCTTCTGCTCCCTGGCTCTTGGTGGCACAGGTTTGTTTACGTACAAAACCCGTAAGGAAATACTGATTTGGGATCATAGAAACACTGTAGATGTGGAATAACTGAAGTTTGCTAAGAACTTAAAAAGTACCTGGAAATGTCCAATGATGGAACTGTGACTAAGCTGTCCTGTCTTAACGTGTGACGCCTTACCTGTGCTTCCACAGCTGCAGAACAAGCAACCGAAAAAGCCTGATAGGAAGCGGTCAATCTTCAGCCCTGCCGCGCCCCCATTCCCCCCTGTCGTCACATACAGGTAAGCCTGTGTGTGTGTGTGTGTGTGTGTGTGTGTGTGTGTGGTCTGTGTCGTGCACAGTCCTCGGTTTGGACGTGTGCGTGAAGTGGCTCGGTGAACCAGAGATCTCGTTGTGCTCGCATGCAAAGACGGCCTCGTCTGTACGCATGGTCCTCTGGCCTGAAAGGGCCTCATTGTCTTTGGCAAATGAAGATGTGGTCTGGAAAAACACTTGTCTGAAGTGCAATGTGTTTCTGATTCATTAGCTCTTCACAAGGTCCCGTTCTTTCTCCTGCCCACAACCTCTGGCCCCTTTTCACCAACGTTAGCCTGTCCGCCAGTCTTATTTAGCAGACGTGGCCCCGGAACCACTTATTGGATACAGAATTGCTTGGAATTGGTAGTTACATGGTCTGGGGGATCAAATGGGAACCATCTCAAAAGGAGATGAGCTGTGCTGTACAGTCAGCAAGGAAAGGTAAGAAAATAAAGAGTATGGGCGCCGCAGTAGCTCACCGGGTAAGTGTGTGTACCATGTAGGCTGAGGCCTTTCGAGGCTGTGGCCTGGGTTTGAGTCCGACCTGGGCCCTTGGCTGCGTGTCTCTCCCTCTCTCTCCCCCTGCCTTTTCTGTCACACTTCCCTTACAAACCGTCTGAAACAAACACGACAATGCCCCCCAAAAATTCGATATAAAAAAGGGAAAAGGAGGAGTCGACAGCGTTGTCTTCTTTGTCAAGGCCAGCGCCTCGGCCCGGCCTCTGGTGAGAACGCTGAGCCGTGCGTCCGTGGAGAGTGGCACGGCAGGGCAGCGCTTTGCATTGTAATGGACCCGGAAGTGTGGGGCCCACAGGAAGGAAGTACACAGGGAGCAGAGGGAGGGGCGCTCTCGTTCACCCCAGGGCGTCTCGTTTCCTGTTCCACAGCGCAGCGATAACAGGGCCAGGGATAGAGAACGGCCAGACAGCGTTGTTAACCCTGGCAGCAGGAGCTCCGCTCTCAGGATGAACCCTCACAGCTCCCGCACTCACGAGTGGACTGAGCTGTGTGGAGACTTGGTTTTGTGGCACAGACGAAACACAGGGACTCTAGGTAAGAGCGTTGCTTTTCTACGTGACGGGGATGTGAAGAGGAACATTTGTCCAGCAGATTCTGCCTTTTGAAATCTGTATTTTTGGTCGAAATGTGTTTCATTTTTATAGCCAACGGGAGATTCACCACAATGTACTGTTGCACAACTTTGCTGAAGAGAGGCGTTAATTCTGTAAATGGTCTGGTTGGGTTTCAGGTTTGGGTAAAGCTTACACAACAAGCCTCTTCCTTTGTTAGGATCAAGCGTACGTGAGGCCAGCATATGTCCACTTTTCAAAGTTTCGACCTGATTTTTCTCTCTTGAGTGTCTGAAAATCGAAAACCTTCTCAGCTGTGGTCAGGAGCGCATGGTTACTTTGTGTCTCTATCTGCCTTTAATGACACGGTGGCCCGATTTAAACGGATGACATTCATCAACGTCTTAATGAGACATTTTCCACCCATTGTTCCCCAGTTTGGAGAAGCCCTCTCTTTATCGGCACAGGGGGTGCCATCGTTGTCCTCGGTTAATTAACTGTTTACTCTCCCTGTTGGCGACTGAGCTAATTATGTCTAATTAACATTGGACGAAGGCTTGGCTTTAACCTCACTGGTGAGGGAACACACGGCCTAATTGGGGTCTATCAGGAAATCCACACAGTTTGATGCGTTCAACAGCCTGGAGCTATCCCACTAAACGGACGAGTCCGGGGTAATAAATGGATGGTGCGCATATGGATGAAGAGAAAGAGGGAGGGATGGAGGGGAGGGATGAAGTCATTTGAGTGCGGATGCTTAAGGTTGCCACTCTGGAGATCTCCATCAAGTCCACTAAGCTCCCGTTAAGAGCCTTGTGGACTGTAATGTTTCGACCTTATACATTAGATTTCTTCCCATCGGTTTTTTCGCATTAGCGGTTTACAGTTGTGCAGCATTTTCCACTGTTACCCAAGGTTTTTAGTTTGTACTGTGGTTGAGGGTGTGTTCAGTCAGTTCCACTCTCAGGTCTATTTATGTCGAAGTAGACCTGAGTGTTTCCAAACTGCTCTCACATGTCTTTTGTGTCGCTATTACAGCAGCACGTCCTCTTCATCTACCTGTCAGACAGTTCTGAGGCCTTATAACTATACCCATCTGAAAAGCAAAAACACTGTCTCTCAGAAAACCCAGGTGCAGCTCCAGATTCCTCAACACAAAGTACTGGATGCTGCATCACAGATTTCACTTGTTTGATATTCAGATTGTTACTTTTCGCTTGTGGGGCCAACTTCCATTGGAAGACAGTACAGTAGATGGTCTTTGTTGAGATTTTGATCTTCATCCTTGTCCCCTGAGAGCTTCTGAGATATGTGGATTCACACTGTTTTACTGTGACTGACACCTGGGGTGGAATTGAATTATTCATAGTTTAGGCAAAAAATATCCACTTTGGGTTGTAATTTGGAATACATAATGTTGATCTGGAGTATCTCTAGATACTATGATCTACAATATTAGTAGTATGTTTTGATTGGATGGTATTGTTTCACTGGTCTTGTGGCTTAAGTACCATAAAACCATCTCAGTTTTGGCTGGTTTAGACTGGAAGATCAAAGAAAAACACACATTTGAATACGCTGTTTAAAGAAGGGTGTATAAATGAGTTGTCATTTTTGCGTTTCAGGAACAAGTCCACAAGACAGCCCCAGAAACTTCTCTCCTAGTGCCTCAGCCCACTTCTCCTTTGCACGCAGGTAAGAACAATGTGAATTTTCAGTCCACTCTCAACTTCAGACACCATCCAACCTTGTCACTTTAAAGAGGAATTATTCTTGAGAAATTGTCTGCTTTTATTGTGTGACGCTGTAGGCCGATGTGGATGCTTAGAGAAAAAAATAAAAATAAATGATGAGTGAATGTTCTGACAGGTCTCATGAAAATTTAAATCAGAAGTAGGCTTTTTTTTTACGGCTTGTCCTCAAAGGCTTTTCAAAGTGACTGTGTGGCGTTTTTAAACAGCTTGTCATCGTTTTTACCAACAGCCTAAGCGATAATTTATTTTAAAACCTCGACATAATATGATTAATTTGCATGTTTTTGCTGTTGTGATTCACAGTCATTACCACAGAGCAGACAGGTAAATTAATATTGGACCCCTTTGCCCATCTTGTTACTCATGAATCAATAGTTCAAATTCCATTACCCTCCCAGACATGTACATCTCGACTGTCGAAATCCATGTCGTCCTATGTCTGTCCTTGCTGTATTATACAGTATTTATCTCTACTGTATATGTCTAACCCCTTTCATCGTTCATTTTGATGTTTATCCTTGTGCTCTGGTTAAGATTCAGAGTACAGTTTCTCCTTGGTGTGTGTGATTGGCAATTATAACCAGATGTCACTATTCAGCCCACTGGAAATAGGTTTTTGGGGGGGTTTGTTTTGAAAAGCCAAGTTGATTAATACTGCCCCAAGTTCACCCCTCAGCAAACATCTCAAAGTTTTTATCTTACCATACCAATGAAGTCCCTGAACGGCATTCATTGGTAATCATTATCATCGTAATTACTTCGAACTGTGCACTTCTGATCCTTGAGTCCCCGCCTTGCTTTGTTACATGCACCACTTGAATGTCACTTCAGATAAAGGTGCTAAATGAATCAAAATGTGATTGGCGCCGTGTATTCATGCTAAGCTGCCCTTGGTGGATCCTCCACGCTGACGGTAGCCTTGACGACCTGTCGTCTGTGTTGTCTTTCAGGACCGATGGACGGCGTTGGTCTCTGGCCTCCCTCCCCTCCTCTGGCTATGGCACCAACACACCCAGCTCCACCATCTCTGTACGTGCCCCTTCAATCCCACTCTCAAGCTAACACACTCCCTGACTAACACGACTAGACAAACCATTATCAACCAGAGTTAGTTCAGTCACACCACTTAATTAAAACGTGTATGTATGATATCATATTTTATGTCGTTATAAAATATATATATGTACAGTACAAGTGTGTGTGTGTGTATAATATATAGTTATAATATAAATGTATTCGTATTTGTAAGTCAAATATCATGAATTTCAAAGCCCCACTTGGACAACTTCCTCATTAGTCATTAGCCATTGGCGATGGCAGACTTGCTTGTTAAGTCTGGAGCGCTGGAGAGGCCAGTGAACAGATGCTCCTGTGAAGTGCCCCCCTCAGTTTGGTTCAGACCACCAGAAACTGCTTCTGGGAGATGGCACATTTGTTTGGAAGTAAATATGGCCTTGACACAAAGCCAGTACACACACACACACTTCAGAATGAGAAACAGGAGATGGTCTGGCCCAGAGGCACCTGCCAAGCTGATAAGCTACAGCATTCGTTGTCGTCACGTTTTCAGTGAGAACAATCAAGTTGAGAGGTTTTTGCGCGATGGAAAGAAAGGCTTTTGATAAACCGTTTTGCAAAACGGTTTATTTGTTAATTATGTAGATTGCCGATAAAGGATGATATCAAATAATTTAAGATTGACTTATAATAGAATTGGAATTGTGACCACCCGTGATATATCAAAGTATCCACAATAATAGCTGTTTTGTGTAATAAATAAATAATAATAATGCAGTCAGCAATATCGATAAGATATGCATAAAAAAACAATTCAAGGCAAAACCGAAATAAAAGGGTTAGGCGCACATCTTCCCTTTTTCCCCTCCTTTTCCTTTTTCTTTTCTTGTTCAATGTATATTCATTTCATTTCCAGTCGTCCTGTTCATCACAGGAGAAGCTCCACCAGCTGCCCTACCAGCCCACGCCGGACGAGCTGCACTTCCTCTCCAAGCACTTCTGCACGGAGAGCATCACCGGGGACGACTGCCGGAGAGTCACGCCCATGCGACCGCGCTCCCGCAGCCTCAGGTGAGGGGAGGGGGAGGGGGCAAAGGGCAGGATGGGCGAACGAGGGGGGGGGGGTCAAAGGTCACCACCCGACCTCAGTGAAACACTGCTGTGTGCCTTCTTTAGAGCTGTGAGCATTTAGCTCTGATTTCCTGCTCTATGCCACTCAGATATGTAAGTGATGTTAACCGGAGAGATTGTTCCTGATTTTCAGCCCTGGAAGATCCCCATCATGCTGTGACCATGAGATTATCATGATGAACCACGTGTACAAGGAACGTTTCCCAAAGGTGAGTCCGGTTAGGACCGCACGCCGTCTATCCAGAGGTCCACCTGTTTAACCCTGTATCCTGTCCCGTGGTTCGGGTCAGTGGCTGGAGATACCTTACCTGTTTACCCCTCTCCCCCCCCAGGCCACGGCCCAGATGGAGGAGAGGATACAGGAGATCATCCGGAGCAGTTCTCCGGAGAGCGTCCCCCCCTTGGCCGACGGCGTCCTGGGCTTTGCCCACCACCAGATCATCGAGCTGGCCCGAGACTGCCTGGAGAAGAGCAGGCTGGGTCACATCACGTCACGCTACTTCTGCGAGCTCACCGACAAACTGGAGAGGCTCTTTCAGGAGGTGGGTTTTCCTTATTCATCAGTTCAACTAACTAATTAGTTATCTAAGTAGCTAATACTAATATGATAAATACTTACTATTGATATGACACTTATAAATGGAAATAAGCATCTTTTAAAAGCTGAATTACCTCTGAAGTGACGTTTATTATGAGCACCTGGATCTTAAGTGTGACCTGACCGGTGGCTGCGACCTCAGCCCATACGCCCTCGACCTGTTCCCAGCGCTGTGTGAAATGTTGAAGGTGTGTGTTGTGTTGGCCGTGTCGCCCCTGTGCAGTCCACCGAGAGGTCTGAGAGCCAGGAGGTGGCCTTCATCAAGGAGCTGGTGAAGAAGATCCTCATCGTCATCGCCCGGCCGGCGCGCCTGCTGGAATGCCTGGTATGTCTCGTCCTGGTGCTCGGTCCCAGAGAGAGGGAGAGAGAGGGAGAGAGAGGGGGGGGGGGGGGGGAGAGAGGGAGAGAGAGGGAGGGAGAGGGAGGGAGAGAGGTGGGGGGGGGAGAGGGGGAGGGGGAGGAAGAGAGAGAGAGGGGGGGGAGGGAGAGAGTGGGAGGGAGGGAGAGAGTGGGAGGGAGAGAGAGAGAGAGGGGGAGAGAGAGGGGGAGGGAGTGAGAGGGAGGGAGAGAGAGAGGGGGAGGGAGATAAAGAGAGGTAGAGAGCATTCTTCCCTCATCTCTACCAACGTATCAGATCTATAGATCTTCTCTAACAAGGTACACAACACAGAACCGTGTGAAACCAAGCACTTTCTTCTATCAATTTACGTTGTGTGTGTGTGTGTGTGTCTGTGTGTGTGTAGGAGTTTGACCCAGAAGAGTTCTACCACCTTCTGGAGGCTGCCGAGGG
Source organism: Osmerus mordax (assembly GCF_038355195.1). Taxonomy (NCBI): domain Eukaryota; kingdom Metazoa; phylum Chordata; class Actinopteri; order Osmeriformes; family Osmeridae; genus Osmerus; species Osmerus mordax. Next base: position 2,831,291 of record NC_090069.1, on the reverse strand, counting down.
CCACGCCAAGGAGGGCCAGGGCATCAAGACTGACATCCCCCGCTACATCATCAGCCAGCTGGGCCTGACCCGCGACCCTCTGGAGGGTGAGCGCCCACACCAGCCCTCCTCTGCTGTAGGCTGAGGCCTTAGCGCAGCGGCGCGGGTTCGAATCTGGCGGCCTCGGACCTTTGCTGCATATCTTCGGTTCCTGTCTATTCATGCCTTTTCTGTCACACTGCATTTAGAAACTATCCAATAAGCATGAAAACTGCCAAAAATATATATAAAAAAATGATTCTGCTACTATTAATTTCGGACTCATTACCCGCTGTAAATTCAGATGTAGTTAACTCTTCGTTTGCACCATTGATATGCTGATATTCTGTGTGACAGCATCTACTTAACCACCATTTTCCAAAGCTCCTTCATTGTATTTTCTAAGTCATGTTGAGGGATTGGCAATCGTTGATCAAATTTTAATTAACTTTTTCACACTGAAATCCTCATGAAAGTTCTCGATCTAACGGACAAAATTTAGACGCAGATAATTGGTAAAGTCTAATTAAAGCCTTTTGGATATTAGATTCCTCATAACCTTGTCGAGCATTGCTAGAGCTGAAAATCAAACCACTTGTCTCTCAATTTTATAATCCTCTTACCAGGTTGAAAGTGTACGTGGTATTGCACCCACCACCATTGCATTAAATGGTACCTGGTCCAAATTATTCCTAATACCTTTTGCAGTATTGTGTTTTAAGAGGATCTGAGACAAAGAGAAGTGGAGGAACATACTGTTTGGAGCAGATTGCTCATAATGACCCTCTCTCTCCTGATTCAGACATCCATTAGCACTAATTAGAAAGGAATGGCCTCCCCACAGACCTGAAAGAGACATCCAGAACACACACACACTCACACACACACACTCACACACACGCACGCACTCTCTCACGCGCACACACATAGACACGCGCACACACACATTCACAAACACGCACAAAAGCACACACATACACACACACTGCTCATCAGACCGCCCCTCCCCCTCCCCTGGGGGTCTCCCCCCGCTTGTCCTGCCCGGCGCCTGAGGGGCCGGGGGCTACCGTCCAGGGATGGACAGCTGTTACACGGCATCGCAAATGTGTTTAGGGTCTCTGCAGAGAGGCCGATTTGACGCTGCTGTTATACCACCTTCTGCTGTTCATACATCCCTGATGGGAGCTCACGCACGCATACGCACACACACACAGACTCGCGCACAAACACACACCGAGTTGTTCTGGAGTTGCAGTTTTCTAGATGGCTGAACCAACATGTGTTAGTGTTGCCACTTCTGATTTCCAGCCCATTTCCTCTCATTTAGGATTTCTTGCAGTCAGCGTCTCCCTGCATGTGTATCCAGTCAGCAGACGGCTGTTTTTAAGTGCTAAAGTGTAAAGCTAATGTGTGTCGTTAGTGCTGTCTACTCCCTTTAGGCCTGGAGGTGGAAGCACATCTAAATCCAGGGCAAATGGTTGGAATGGAGTTCAGAAAACTGAAATGGCTCTTTTGAACCAGGCCTACCTGAACTAAATAGCAAAAAAAAAAAACCTTGTCAAAAGCTAAATTTGAACTGTCACGTATTTGAAGAATTCACCTCACTGACGTCTATCTTTCATTCGTAGAAATAGCCCAGCTGACCAGCTACGACAGCGGGATCGCACAGACCCCAGAGACCGATGACTCCGTGAGTACCACAGGCTTTTCCCCAAGAGTTGCTGTCAGCTCACTGACAAGAAAACACATCTGAGGGAGAAAAACCAGCAGATTGCCGCAGTCCAGCTCCTGCGTGTTCTCTCTATCGCTGTGACGTCTCTGTGCTCACCAACTCCCCCCTGCTCTCCTCCCTCCAGTCCCACAGCCTGAGCGCGTCGCTCCAGTCGAGGCGGAAGCCCTGCGAAATAGACTTCGAGATGACCAAGCTCATCAGCAACGGAGCCTATGGGTGAGATCATCTCGCTCCGCATCGGACAGGACACATCAATTTCAACACCATTTCCGTTGCTGTGCCTTCCAGGATCTCGATGAGATCCGCAGTTAGAATTCATATCAAGGATATCCTCTACTCACATTTCCAGTTTCCACATTCCTCTTCAGTTCTGTAATCGACTGGAATGGATATTATAATACACTCCCCCCCCCCCCCCCCCCCACCCCTAAGATTAGTGTTAAAACCCACAGATCTAAATTCCTCCTGGCCAGTTCCGCACCTGATAGCTCAGTAATAATAACTGTGCTGAGCCAGCACTCGGTGTGACAGTCCCCTGTTCTCCTCGCAGAGCGGTGTACCTGGTGAGACACAAGGAGACCAAGCAGCGCTTCGCCATGAAGAAGATAAACAAGCAGAACCTGATCCTGAGGAACCAGATCCAGCAGGCCTTCGTGGAGCGGGACATCCTCACCTTCGCCGAGAACCCCTTCGTGGTCTCCATGTTCTGCTCCTTCGAGACGCGCAGGCACCTCTGCATGGTTATGGAGTACGTGGAAGGTAAGACGTCCTCGACCGGAACGTTCTAACATGCTCTCGTATACAAATGTGACTGCATGATGTTAATGTGGTTGTTTTAGTCGGACCTGAAGACTGAACTGAGCATAGTGTTTGGTAGGGGAGGGAGAGAGGGAAGGAGGGGGAGGGAGGGAGGGAGGGGGAGATAGAGAGGGAGGGGGTACTGACTGACTGAATGGGCGAACGAGAAAGAACAGACATGGAGTTTCTCCCAACAGAGTAGCTTAGTGAAAGCTTCATGCCTGTACCTGTGTGTGTGTGTGTGTGTTCAGGAGGAGACTGTGCCACCCTGCTGAAGAACATGGGCCCCCTGCCAGTGGACATGGCCCGGATGTACTTTGCAGAGACGGTCCTGGCCCTGGAGTACCTCCACAACTACGGCATCGTCCACAGGGACCTCAAACCTGACAAGTATGTCTCGATCGAAACATACAAAAACACTTCCCCCTGACCATGGTCACTTAACTGAGAAGATGCCATATATATACCCAGACCTGTTGTTGTATTATTAACCTGAATCTCAACATGAACCTGAAACGACTTTGTCTAAGGCAAGATCTTCTGGTTGTGAACATCTCTTCCGTCATCTTTTGTCCCTGTCCATGCAGCTTGCTGGTCACGTCCATGGGCCACATCAAGCTGACAGACTTTGGACTCTCCAAGGTGGGCTTGATGAACATGACCACCAACCTCTACGAGGGCCACATTGAGAAGGACGCCAGGGAGTTCTCTGACAAGCAGGTGCGTTAGGACCGGAGGGTCCGGACCTCCAACATGACACCGGCAGTCAACGTTGTTTTGTTGGGATACTGTAATATTTGGGTGTGGACAAACCATGTTCTGTATGGTCCAGGTGTGCGGTACGCCCGAGTACATCGCCCCAGAGGTGATCCTGCGGCAGGGCTACGGCAAGCCGGTGGACTGGTGGGCCATGGGCATCATCCTGTACGAGTTCCTGGTGGGCTGCGTGCCTTTCTTCGGAGACACGCCCGAGGAGCTGTTCGGACAGGTCATCAGCGGTCAGTAGCCCCTCCCCTACATTTACATTTACTTTTAGTCATTTAGCAGACGCTCTTATCCAGAGCGACTTACAGTAAGTACAGGGACATTCCCCCCGAGGCAAGTAGGGTGAAGTGCCTTGCCCAAGGACACAACGTCATTTGACTCGGCCGGGAATCGAACTGGCAACCTTCAGATTACTAGCCAGACTCCCTCACCGCTCAGCCACCTGACTCCCCTCTCCCTCCTTTACCACACGTACGAGCCGGCAAGGCCGATCGAGGGGCGATTCACCCCCCCTCCAATCGAAAGCTTTCGCCTCGGCAAACAGGTCGAAGGCTCCGTTTATTTTTTTTTACCCCTCCGACATCTGGCGTGCGGAAATCGCGACGAGCCAAAGGGGACCCATCCGCAGGGCTCATTTCACCGCGCGTTAGGAAGATTGGCGATGAGTGACGCGGCGGGATGACTCGGTGGTGATCGCTATCCGAGATGGAAGCCAGGAGATTTACATTTAGTCATTTAGATTTCCCTTAACGCGTGCAGCTAGACCTGCTCAGCAGATGTCGTGTCGGAGCTGGAAACCGCGGCGCGCCGCTCTCATAACGGCACGTCCGCTACCTTGCTTGTTCCAAACAATTGAGTGCCGCTCCGCCATCCAGCCCTCTCAGACTAACGGGAGGTGGCAAATCACCCGTGTAGGTGGCACACTTTCCAGCAAGTCTGCAGCGAGGCTCCTGTGGGTGAAGAGGGCTCGTAACCGAGCAGCCAGGAGCGCAGGCTCCCCTCGTCCGCGGAGATGAGTGGCGTGCCATGGCAGATCCGCTGTGCTCTCCATCGCGCCAAGGCCAAGGGAACCCGAGTGTTAATTAAAGGGGCCAGAACACCCAGACGGCATGCTGCTATGGCCCGGGGCTGCCCGTGCATATTCATGCCCCCTCTGCAAAAATATGATTAAGACGAGGGGCCCACAGGAGGCTGTGGAGACGAGGGGTGGCCCAACCTGCCAGTACAAGGTGGCGCATAGCGCCTTCCATCCATCCGCGCTGGTAAACTACTTTCGCGGCGCGACGGCTTAGGGAAAAACGGCCGATCCGCATGTTTAATTTATACCTTTTAATGGGTCTTTTGAGACGGAGAGGAATGCGTCTGTCAGCGTCAGACGGACGAGGGGTGATTTCCATGTGTCGTCCTCGAGGCGATGGGTGAAGGTTGCTAATTTTAGGATGTGAATAAACATTAGGGTCTCGTATCAAAACAGCTTTGAGGGTCACATGGGCACAAGAGCACTCGTTTACGCTTTTCCCAGCAAATCGTCCAACTAAAACATAAATATATGAGAGAGAGACAGAGAGAGAGACAGAGAGAGAGACAGAGAGAGAGACAGAGAGAGAGACAGAGAGAGAGACAGAGAGAGAGACAGAGAGAGAGACAGAGAGAGAGACAGAGAGAGAGACAGAGAGAGAGACAGAGAGAGACATGAGATGTTGGGAAGTCCTGTACTGTAGATGTGTGTTTGGGTTGTTGAGTGTGTGTGCTGTGTGTTTCCAGACGAGATCAACTGGCCAGAGGGGGAGGAGGCTCCACCTGTAGACGCACAGGAGCTCATCACCTTGCTGCTCCGACAGAACCCCCTGGAGAGGATGGGCACCGGTACGAACACACACACACACACACACACAGGCACACACACAGGCACACACACAGGCACGCTCACTGTACAAACAGACCCCTTTCCTCTGACCTCCAGAACTCCACAGCTACCCTACATACAGTACAGTTCCAACCCTGTTGCCTAGTTGCACCTGGTCAGGCAGAGTTCTTTATGTTGCTATAAATCCTCTTGGTGACCGTTAGTGCCAGCTCAGCACAGGTCATTACTCATCCTGCACAGGAGGGAGGAATGGGGTCAGTCACTATAGCAACACTTTATCACCCAGCCCAGCCCCCCCCCCCCCCTCCCCATATAACCTTTTACCTTTTGATCAATTACAATAATTTCCTCGCCCATCTCGTATACGGTACTGTGCAGTCGCCGTGCTCAAGGTTAGGCCTCATCAGAGTCCGTGGAGCAGAAACACTAACCCTGACCCCCCCTGTCTCTCCACCGTGGCTGCGGAGCGCGTTTGCTCGCAACCACCTGATTCATCTGAACTGGCCCCTGCCAGGTCACCGCTCAGCGCAGCCCTGCTCTCCCCCACAAAGGTCACCGGCAGGAAATTGCCCTGCATAATTGATGGCGATGGCATCACTCTTGGATGGAGGCCAAGCGGGGGGAGGAAGGAAAGAAAAACATAGCGTCCGCATTTCTTCCCTTCCGTGTCCCCTTGTCCAATGTCAACCTCTGTCTTGGCACGCTGTTGTGTGTGTGTGTGTGAGCGCGGAGGCACGCTAGCGTCTTGGTGTCCGCTAGGCTAACGTAGGTGTGTGATGGTGTTTATCTGAGGCCTTGTTTGTGTGTGTGTGCAGGTGGGGCTGTGGAGGTGAAACATCACCAGTTCTTCCACAACCTGGACTGGAACAGCCTGCTGAGGCAGAAGGCCGAGTTTATCCCTCAGCTGGAGTCTGAGGACGACACCAGCTACTTTGACAGTGAGTCCCTCCTCCTTCCTCCCCTAAACCTAACCCAAAAGAGTTTTCTCCTAACCCCAAAAGTGTTTTTGGTATCAATTTGGTATATATGCTTTTTTCTTCTCCTCAGCGCGTTCCGAGAGGTACCATCACCTGGAGACCGAGGAAGAGGACGCCAATGAGGAAGACTTCAACGTGGATCTGCGGCAGTTCTCCTCCTGTTCTCACAGGTTCTCCAAGGTGAGTCGGCTCTCTTGTGATCTGCTGTTCTCTCTCTCCTGCTCTCTCTTTCTCTCCCCCACCATCTCTCTCTCCGCTCTCTCTCTCTCTCTTTCTCTCTCCCAGTCTCTGTCTCTCTCTCTCTCTCTCTCCCTCTGTGTCTCCCGCTGTCTTTCTCCACCTCTCTCCCATGCCCCCTCTATCTCTTTCAGTCTCTCTACTCTCTGGGGAACAATGCATGTTATTAAAGTAACATTGTCACTGCCAATGACTGACTGAATATTCAAATTCTTCGAATTTGTTGCCATCTCCTGAAAATGTGTTTGGTCTGTAGCATCATCTGGCAGGTTCCTCATGAGAGCCGACACAGACATCTTAGTATTTCATATGGAAATGCGGCCCGGAAATCCCTCTCCCCCTCTCCCCCCACCCTACCGCATGTCATGTAGATCTAGGCTTTGCATAAATTTTCTGCTTCAAATCAGCTCTATTTCCATTGAATGAGGAACACAACATAGACGCACATTCTCGCACGCATTGTTGTGCTGCATTGCAGCAGGCTCTGTAGTCAGAGCATTCACGCCCAGTACAGTCCACATCCCTGCCAAGAGACCGGTGTTTCTTTGAAGAACATTCCGGCGGCAGAGCTCCTATTCTATCCAGCCTGACCTACCTTCAGATGTTGTTGAGTTTACAGTGATAAGCACACTTTATTCAGGCCATGCCGAGTTTTTAATAACGTTGTCTTGCTGACTTTGCCGTGCGAACGCAGGTTTTTTGTTTCCCGTTACCTCAGACACTCGCCTCGCCGTCTTTACTGTTCGACTGTCCCGTCGTGGAAGGACACGTGGCCGTCTGTCGCGTCAGCTGTGTGTGCGCTCTCGGCCTCTGATGTTGTGTTGTGTCCCTGCGTGCTGTGCAGGTGTACAGCAGCCTGGACCTGTCCCGCGGCCAGTTGGAGGAGAAGGGCGAGGCTGAGGAGAAGAAGAGCGAGAGCCCGCTGACTGTGGACTCGCTCAGCTGGACGCCCGACTTCCCCGAAATGTAGGGCGCGCCTCGTCGTGGTTGTAGACGACAGGTTTACTTACACAGTTGGACTTCAAATTAATCTGTGTCTCGATCAGTGTTAATTGCAGTTTATGTCCGGTATTGTGCGAAAGTTTTTTTTTTAACATGCATGTTGTCTTAAATACATATACTTTTTTGGCCTCCGTATTTGTGCTGCAGCATAAAAGTGACATTTTGAGAATTTGTCTTTGAATCAAATAATTTCTAAAAGCATTTTTGCTTTACCAGCTTTACCAGCCCCCCCCCCCACAACACGTCAAGCTGAATGTGGTTCTGTGTCCTCCCAGGCCGTCCCTCTCCCACTCCCCCGACACAGAGGGCCCCTGCCAGTGCCCCGGCCCTCGCTCAGGACAGCTCCCCAAGTTCGCCATCTCGGCCGAGAGCGAGGATGGAGACGAGTCGGTCGGCTCTCAGGACCCCGGCAAGGCGGCCTTCTCCATCGGAGAGCTTCCCCAGGACGACCCCGACGCCACCACACCCGGCAGCACGCACAGCGGAGCCACTCTCTCCGGTACGTGGGGCCCCGAGAGTTGGGGTGGAGCTCTCAGCTGTAACGGAGTCGTTTATTTGTGCCTTTTTTTTTTTTTTTTTATATCTCAGAATTGACGGCCATCTTTGTCTCGTTTCTCCTATCCCCCCCCTCCCCCCCTCCACAATCGGTTGGCTATCATCAGGCAGCTTCTCTGAGCTCCTGGACCAGCTGCCGTCCAGAGGAGAGGGGGTCGACAGCCCCGACGTCTCCTCGTCCAAACCCTCTGCCGAGCACCAGCCTGCCACCCTGCGGCCAGACAGGCCCGGGGACAAGCAGGTGGCCGGGGCCAAGGTGCCCAAGTCCCACTCGGCTAGTGCCCTCTCCCTCATGATCCCAGGAGGTAAAGGAAAAAGAAAACAAACACACACTTTCTCTCTTTCTCCTTCCCTCTCTCTGTCTTTTTCTTTCCCTCTCTCCCTTTCTCTCCATTTTGCTTTCTCTTTCTCTTGCTCTCTCTCTTTCTGTCTCTCTCTCTCTTTCTCTCTCTCTCTCCCTCTCAGACACGCAAACGGGACACACAGACACGCAAACAGTATTCTCAGACAGATTATATACAGAGACAGACACGCACACACAAATGCCTGTGTGATCTGAGAAGGTTTGAGGAGGGAGGGAGGGGGGGGGGTGGCTGGTGCTAGAGTTAGGGCAGGCACAGAATTCGAATTAGAGCGATGGACTTAGGGAGGGGAGCGTGACAGAGATGAAAGCGCAATAAAGATCGGTGTGAAATCGACCCAGCGTGACACCTGCTGTGAGCTCCATTTCACGGAGGGGCTGCGAGCGACGAGCCCGGGAGCAGAGCCTCAAACTGGGGTAGCAAACAGAGCGAGATGGCCCTACTCTGTCGGGGAGGGGGCCGATCCCATTGGTCTCAGCCGCAGCAGGGGGCAGAAGGAGGCCAGCTCTCTCAGCCTCCGCAGCAGGCGCTTGCTGGAGACCGAGAGCAGAGCTGTTGAAGGTCAGGCCCAAGATGTTACTGTACCCACAAGTGAGGGTGACTTTTCACTGCTCCACGTTCTCTGCTGTGAATCTGTGTAGGGAAGATTATTATACAGAACAATATAGCTGCTATTGATTTTTAACATACGTCCAACTGAAAACCAGACTATTGTTTTCTAATATGTCCCACTAAATAACCGACTATTATTTTATAATACACAGCATGTCCCACTAATCAAGTATATTTCCAACCATTGATTCTGATTATATTTGTCCTCAGTTTCTCTGTCTCTTCAGCGTTATGCACCTCTTGTTGTTTCAGATATATTTGGCGTGTCCCCTCTGGCCAGCCCCATATCTCCCTACTCCCTCTCCTCTGACCCCTCCTCCCGAGACTCCTCCCCCAGCCGGGACTCCTCCCTCTGTGCCGTCAGCCCTCGGCAACCCGTCGTCATCCACAGCTCGGGGAAGAAGTTTGGCTTCACGCTAAGGGCGATCCGGGTGTACGCGTGCGACGGCGACGTCTACACGGTCTACCACATGGTCTGGGTAAGAACCGCCTCGGCCTTCCTTCAAGGAATGAGTCAATCAAGTTTATTTATAAGCTAAGTCTGTGGAGTCGAAGCGCTGTACAGAGTGGCAAAAGCCATGAAACGACACAATACAGTCGCAGACAAGTTGAACAAGTGACAGCGACGAATAAAGGCAACTGTCATACTGTGTTAAAAGTCAAAGAATAACAAAGAGTCTTAAGGATGAGAGCTTCGGCGGTTGTGGATTTATGATCGCACTTGTTTTTGGTCTTGAAACTTGATCACGTTGACGAAAACGTGCAATTTCTTTTCCGCTTTTGTCAGAACGTGGAAGAAGGTGGTTGTGCACACAAGGCTGGGCTAAGGGCTGGTGACCTCATCACCCACGTGAACGGAGAACCCGTCAACGGCCTGGTCCACACCGAAGTGGTGGAGCTCCTTCTGAAGGTAGACAAACGTTGCTGACGTTCTAATGTCCACATTAGACATTAGAACGTGCCTGGTGGGGTGACGTCTACGGAGGCTATAGCTACTGCGTTTGTTTCTCACTCTCTCTCTCTGTCTCTCTCTCTCTGTCTCCCTCTCTCTATCAGAGTGGCAGTAAGGTGACCATCTCCACAACCCCATTTGAGAACACGTCCATCAAGACCGGTCCTGCCCGGAGGAACAGCTACAGGAGCAAGATGATCCGACGCACCAAGAAGCCCAAGAAGGAGAAAACCCAAGAAAGGCAAGGGATTCATCCAAGGCCCCCCTTCTGTTTGTTGGGCAACATGACTCGATTCGGGGTTATTCTTTTGTCATGCAGTACATGGTTCAACCACAAGGGGTAGCTGTGGTCCTGCATACCAACACAAAAATATGTGCCGTTTAAAATCTACAGTACTGCTGTTCTAAGGATGATCCTCCATCTACAACATAAAATATATTATTCAACTCGGCTTGACTTTCACGGTTCGGTTCTGCGAATGTTTACAGCGCGGTTGCAGTTGTGGTATGTACTGACTTGGTGTGACGGTTACTGTTTCCCAGGCGACGGTCGGTGTTCCGGCGCTTCGCCATGCAGCCCTCGCCCCTGCTCCACACCAGCCGCAGTTTCTCCTCCCTGAACCGCTCGCTGTCCTCCGGGGAGAGCCTCCCTGGCTCCCCCACCCACAGCCTCTCCCCCCGCTCCCCCACCACGGCCTTCCGGCCCGCGCCCGACTTCAGCCAGTCAGGTGAGGCAGGCCCACTCGTAGCTTCTCATGTTTGCAGATGTTGTCGCAGCGCATCTGGGTTCGAATGTCACACTTCTCGTCAAGTCTGTCCAATAAAGCATGAAAAAAAGCCCCAAAATATACACAATTCTTAAAAAATAAAATATTTTCTAAATATTCTTCTTTGGTTTGGATGTACCACACTTCTCGTTAAATCTGTCCAATAAAGCATGAACAAACACATTTTCTTTTAACTTTTTTTTTAAGAATCTTTTCTAAATCTTTTCTTCTTCTGTGGTTTGTCCCAGGTGGCACGTCCTCCCAGAGCAGCTCCCCCAGCTCCAGCGCCCCCAACTCCCCCGCCGGCTCGGGCCACATCCGCCCCAGCACCCTCCACGGCCTGGGCCCCAAGCTCACCAGCCAGCGGCTGCGCCGCAAGTCCGCCGGCAGCATCCCTCTCTCCCCGCTGGCCCGCACGCCCTCCCCCACCCCTCAGCCCACCTCGCCCCAGCGCTCGCCCTCGCCCCTCCTCAGCGGCCACGCCGTCTGCATCGCCAAGACCAGCCAGGCCTTCCCGGCCAAAATGCACTCGCCGCCCACCATCGTCCGCCACATGGTGCGGCCCAAGAGCGCCGAGCCGCCTCGCTCGCCCCTCCTCAAGAGGGTCCAGTCGGAGGAGAAGCTGTCGCCCTCCTACGCCAGCGACAGGAAGCACCTGTGTTCCCGGAAGCACAGCCTGGAGGTGACCCAGGAGGAGGCCCAGGGAGAGGAGCCGCGGGCGGGGGAGAAGGACCTCCACACCCTGCATAGTGTGGAGGAGACCCACTGCGAACCCCCGGCCATCACCCGCGTCCGCCCCGCCGAACAGGGCTGCCTGAAGCGGCCGGTCGGCCGCAAGGTGGGCCGCCAGGAGTCCCTGGAGGAGCTGGATAAGGAGAAGCTGAAAGCCAAGGTGGTGGTGAAGAGGCAGGACTGGCCGGAGAGGAGGGAGTCCCTCCAGAAGCAGGACTCGCAGCACGAGCCCGAGGCCTCCTGCTCTGCCTGTGGGGAAGACAAGGAGAAAGGCCTTTATCCGGGCCGGCCGCACAGCAACAGCAACCCGGAATCGGGTACTCCGGAGGGCAAAGCCGCTAGCTCCACCCTCAAGGATGTGCTGTACAAGAAACTCAACACCCGTGCCTGTGAAGGCCTCTCCGAGCCACTAGGGGGCGGCAGCTGTGACTCAGCCTCCCACCACGGCGAGGGCCTAGCCAGGTCACCTCTCTGCTCCATCCACCCTGACTGGCCGATGTCCAGGAACGGCAAGGAGCCGGGCAAAGCGGACCGGCTGGACTTCAAAGCCCCCAACATGGAGTTCACCAGGAAGAGGCAGTCCTTCGACGACCGCGACGACTGCATGTGCCGCCTCTCCCCGGGCCATCACGACACCCACCACTTTGGCTCCATGCGCTCCAAGAGCCTGCAGCTGGATTCGGCTCTGGTTTTGGACCACGTCAAGGGAGGGTTGGGCGGCGTCCACTCCAACCCCGAGGGCCTGTCCCCCAAGCTGTTCCCCGGGAGGGGGGAGAGCGCCGTGGAGAAGCTCCAGCTCATCTCCTCCTCCTCGGAGGGCCCTCTCCGGAAGACCTCCTCAGAGTACAAGCTGGAGGCCCGCCTGGTCTCCTCCCTCAAGCCCCTGGAGGGGACCCTGGACATCGGCCTGTTGTCCGGCCCCAGAGCCTCCAAGACGGACACCTGCCTGTCCAAGATGGCCGACGGCTTGCATGACAGCGCGTCCGTGGGCCCGCCCGCGTGGATGCAGAGCCCCACGGAGAGACACGCGTCTTCCCCGCAGCCCAGACCAGGCGACAAGCACAAGGCCTCGCTGATGACTTCATCTCCCCCCAGAGTCCCTGGGTCTCTCTCCGCCCCGCCTCCGCCCAAAGAGCAGCCCGCCGTCGCCGGCCTGGAGAAACCCCAGGACAACCCCGGTCCCAGGGAACCGCCGCTGAAGGCCTCCCCCAAGGGAGAGGCCTCGGAGGTGGGTGGGAAGCAGGAGAGCAGGTGTGGGGCGAAGGCCGCTCCTCAGACGCCGCACGACGTCTGGAGCTCCAGACACAGCGGCCACTTCTCCTGCGGGAAGACCCCCTCCATCCGAGAGGTCAGCAACGAGGACCAGGAGGACGAAGGGGCCGAGTTACCGGAGGCTCCCACCCCGGCCCGGCCCGGCCGTCCTGCCGAGAAGCTCCCCACCGGTCCGCCCGTGACGGGGAAGGAAAGCTTCGACGCGCGAACGGGCTCGGGTCGCCAGCCGAGCCCTGACGACCACGGCCCGGCCTCGACGCCGGGCTTAGGCACAACCTCCGCTCCGCATGGGACTACTTCCAGCCCAGTGTCGGTTCACTACGTTTTGGCGGACCTGCACCATCTCTCGAAGCATCCGGTGAGCTTCAACCCTATGTCTCCACACGGCACACCTCAGGTGTGTACGCCGACTCCAAGCCCAAGGGAGACGACCACAACATTGGTTCCCACGGTACCTGGTCAGCCCGGCGTCGACAAGCCCCAGTCCTCGCGCCAGGTCCAAGTAACCAGGCCAGCTCGGCCCGGCGACGCCGCCGGTTTGTCATCGGCTGAGAGGGACAACAAATCCGGCAGTGTCGTTGAAACGTCGGAGATGAGAGACCCGCGGCACCGACCTGCACCGCAGTGCGTCAGTCCTAAAACGAGCACGAACGCTACAGCGGCAAAACCGGAGGCCTCGAAGATCTTCGAGGAGAAGAGAGGCAACGTCCGTGACGCCAGGCCGGTGGTCGGTAGCAGCGCATGTAAGCAGAACGTCGAAGGGCCCACTTCACCAAAGACGAAGAGTAGCAATGTCAAGGCCACGGAAACGGAGCAGCTTTCGTCAACGAACTGCCCCGGGGAAAAGGCACTGGTCAGAGGTGCCGGTGAAGCGAAAAATCCCGTCTGTCAAAAGCAACCGGCGTTCAAAGAGGCCGTTTCTGCCCAGACAGCAACGCAGTCACCACCACCGGCTCCTGTCAGGACGAAACAGCCCGTCTTGAATCCCAAAAGTAAGCCGAGCCAACCTGTGTCCCAGAGCTCTGGGAAGACGGAGTCAGGGACCCAGATACAGAGAACTGTAGGGAAATCTCCTACCCCAGTTCTGGCCCCGGCCCCAGTCCCTGTCGCTAAAATGAGTCTAGAATCCAAACAAAGAGACCTCCATCCCAATAACCCAGTTACCAGCTCCCCGGTTACATGCGCCCACAACTCCAAACAAAAGGAACTCTCATTCAAATCCCCCGTCCAAATCCAAGTTCTCAAGGATAACTTAGAGTTAAAGCAGAAATCTCCCCCTGCCAGAACGCAGGCCCAAGCTGTGAAGCTGTGCTCCCCTCCTGTCCCTCCTCTCAGACAAACCCTGGAGGCCAGGCAGAAAGAGCCCTCATCCAGACCTCTGTCCTCAGCCCCAGCACCTGGCATAAAGGAGAACCCTGACCTGCTGGAAGCAGCCCTGGCCTCTTCCCAACCGAAGGAGCCCCCCAGGGCTGTCGGCCCCTCCCAGACCAGCCCCCCCCCGGCCCGGAGCGTCCCAGCAGCGAGGAGAGAAGCACATCCGCCCAGCGTGGGGGTCATCATCGGCAGGTCGGCCAGCAGCGCTGTGCAGGAGGCTGTGTTTTCCAGAGAAGGCCCAAGGATGGACACCAAGAGAGGCCCTGCCGGGATGGACGTGGCCGGGCCTGTGGAACACACCTCCACCCCCACGCCCCAGCCCAAGCACAGCCTAGGCGAACCCAGGCCCGCACACACAGACAAACAGACGGCGTCCGTCCGCAAAGAGCACGCGGAGAAGAAGAGGAAGGAGGCAGCGGAGGCGGAGGCGGCGGCGTCCCTGAAGAACGCCAGGAGGGAGGCGGGAAGAGTGGGGGCCGCTGCCTCCAGAGACGCTCCGGGTCCTGAGAGGGACTCGGCCCGCGTCAAGCAGCCCAAGGAGACACCGCGTTCCTCCCTCCACAGGAAGTGAAGCCCTCCACAGGAAGTGAAGCCCTCCACAGGAAGTGAAGCCCGCCCGACCCTGGAGGACGGTCGGCGGCGGTCGTTTGCTTCCGCGAGCTCCGAAGAGGAAAAAGCGAGACCGACTTTTCTCTTTGTGTGTCGTGTTATCATCATGCCTTGTTTTTTGTTTTGTTTTTTGTTTTGAGAACCGGGAAAGCTGTTACAGTGTTTATACGGTGTTCGAGGCGTGTCTGGCCGTGCGTGCGTGAGCTGCTCTGAATGTTGCAAACTAAACGAGAAAAGATTGTCGACACTGTCGATGTACGCGATAAGGATTTTTGACTGAATGTAGACAATGATTTGCTGCTGATTTGCTGTCCCCTTCCCACATTCTCTGCTGAGCGGGAAAAAAAGAAGTGTCAAATTGTACCAAGTGAATGTAAAGCGCTTGATGACAGCAGAGAGGAATGTGCAATTAACATTTCAGAGATGGATGTGAAGATCGTATTCAGAGTATAGATCAGTGCCAATAGGGGATTTTGTAATTGCACTCTTAGTTCTAGGCTTCGGACCACCTGTTATTGAAAGAGTCAAACTTTCGATGCAAGTAGACTGATGTGCGTGTCATTTCCTTGAGAACCTCCCCCCCCCCTCCATTTCATTCACCTCTGGCACATCAGATCCAGCGATTAGGAAGTAAGTCACTGTGCCCAGCATTTCATATTACTCTTTAACCCCAGCCACCACAAGACGCTGATATGGAAAGCATAGTCGTGTGAAGTTTCACGATATTTAAAAAAAAAATATCGTGACATATCGTAACCCACAAACTGCACCCTCCAGGTGCAGTTTGTGGGTTTATAGTTTGGGGTAGTGGTACATGGAAGAGGAACACTGTGTTCTGTGCTTCTTACCTGGAAATGTTTCATAATGGAATCAGCTTCTGGTTGAGGAATCCTGTGTGTGGGAGGGGCCTCAGGGTGGAGAGCGTAGAACGTGCCGTTCTGAGCAGGTTGAGGTGTTGTTCACATTCCGTCGCATACTCTACATCTCTGTATTTCTAAAACTTTAATTTTTATGCAATATATTGTAAATACGAAAATACTGTAAAAGAAAAAAACGAAAAAAAACGAAAAGAACACGACAACATTGGGATACATGGGCTTAATGTCAAATATTAGTGTTTGTTTTATATGTATATATTTTGCAATGTCATGTTTGTATACTTAATGATATGTCATTTCGGAGAATCATGCTTGATAATTCTGTGGTCTAGAATAAGCTAAATGTGTAACGTCCGTCTGTGTCAACACAACATCCTCTCTCCAGTGTAGTCCTTTTAATGCGATATAAATGTGCTCTGAATTTTACTTGAAGAGATGGAAATGAGAGGTGAAGGAGTGACTGTACTTCCTAATAATAAATGTAGCGTACCACCACGTAAAGAAACTTCTCTGAGGTTTAGTGGTTCCCCAGTTTGTTCCCACAGTGGATTGTATTTGTTTGAAGGATAAGACATGAGAGTGGAGGTTGAGAGTTCAAATATGTTGAGTAGATGCGTCAGAAAGTAAGTCACCAAGTTTCTCCAGCCATAAGTAGACTCAAAACACAGTGATATTCATCAATTCTAAGAATACTTTTCCACCTAGAACGTTTAATGCAATATTTATGATACGGGTTCACATCAGAATTGATATCTAGAAACTAGTAGCATGATATTCAATCAACCGTTTTAGTTCTGAGATCTGCCTACCTATAAGCAATGCAGTACTCTTTGCAAAAGATTAATGTGAAAATGCACATAGAATCTAGTTATGGATAAGGTTGAACAATCATTTTTAAAGGACTGACGTCACAATATTCACCCCGTAGTTCAGTATGTAATTCTATTAGACTGTTGATGTTCAGGTAAATGTAGTTGTGTGTATTTCCACCATCTGTTGACATCTATGATACATTCATACGGATGACTTTACTGTAGATGATAAGCCTTTCAATTTCCAGTCCTTAATATCAACCTGAAAGTAGATTTCTTAGTGTGCTACACAGTGTTAACTCAATGTAAACCATATTCAATATTCTCCTTTGGGTTTGTTGGATAAAGAACCTGTAGATGCTGTACGTGAAATGGTCTGAACTGTACATAGTAATGGCCGACTTGACCCAAGAAAAAAAAAAACATAAATGAGATTGATTGTAGAGATTTTTTTATGATCGGAATCTGACGTTTGATCGTCTCATGAATTAAATAATGTAAATGTATTGTCTAATGTTTGGAAAGAGTACTTGGAACCTTGACGTTGGACAACAATCCCCTCTAAGTAGTTGGGGGAGGGGGGGGGGAGGGGGGGTAAAAAGATAATGTGAGTGTCTGATAGGCTGTGAGTTTTCTAAGGACAAGGAGACTCAATCTGAAAAACGTAATTAGAATGATTGCAAACAATCTTTTTTCCCCCATGCCTTTTTTTTCCAGAATACTGACATTTAAATAAAAAGAATAAAAAAATAAAAAGCACATTAAATGTTTGTTTACAAGTACTTCATGGATGTATATTTTGTATATCGTGTCATTGTTTTGCCAAATCTATGTTCTATGTCACAGGAAATATGTTGTGATAGTAGTGATTGACATCCTTACCCTGCCAACCACCTCTGCTGTTTAATAGGTCTATCTGTGGTGGTCAACATGTCTGTTAAACATCTGTCAGAGTTGACTTGGTCTCGTTCGTCTGAGTTCTCCTCTCTGTGTGTGAAACTAGTATTAGAAGAACCGGCTTTTAGGATCTGTGCAATAAAGATGTATTTGAGTTTTGTATTTCACCCAAGGAACGCTCTATGGATGTCATAGATGTTGTATATTAAAACAGATATTTATACTTCTAAAGTTGCATAACACTGAAAAATAAAATGGCATGATAAAATCTAAACACCTCGCTTTATTTAGTTGGAGCTGACCCTGCACTCAGCACTACAATACATATTGTTGTAAAGGCATTCTATTGCATTTGAAGTTTTAAACTTACTTGTAAAAAGGGTTTTAACCCCACTATATAATAACTAATAACTCAATATTTCAGGCAAAGTTACATTTAGTCATTTATCAGACGCTCTTATCTAGAGCGACTTACAGTAAGTACAGGGACATTTCCCCCGAGGCAAGTAGGGTGAAGTGCCTTGCCCAAGGACACAACGTCATTTGTCACTGCCTGGAATCAAACCGGTAACCTTCAGATTACTAACCCGACTCCCTAACCGCTCAGCCACCTGACACCTTGATCCTGACTGCTGAGAGAAAATCATTAGCATTGTCTACAGCCAACTGGTTACAAATTAGATCAACAATACATGAGTATAAAGAGAGAAAAACATGCTCCCTTCCACTACGCTCAGCCCAAACCTTTCTAAAAGAGGAACGTGATAAAACATCTACATCAAAAAAGTTCCTCAACTTTTGTGATGATTCAGCTACTCCTTAAACTCAGGTGCTGTAGACTATGTAGACCAGTGGTTTTCAACCCTGGTCCCCTGTCCTGTATGGTTCAGATGTTTCCCTGCTCCCTGATTCAAATTGTTGGGTTATCAAGCTCTGTGGAAGCCTGATAACGACCATTCATTTGAATCAAAAGACATTAAAACACAAAGTCAGTTGTCGAACGACTTTTCATCGCGTCACGCATCACATCGATGCACCCCTTTGTCCCAATGTTATGTTTGCATGTCTGCATCTCGCCTCATTTATTTATGAAAATTGACTCGATAGCAGCAGCACAGATAGCACCGTGTCCACAGGGACTGTGAGGGTTGTGCAGAAGAGACTGTGGGTGAACATCGTGTTCCCAGATGAAGACACGATGCCCGAGATGTCTCCCATTGTCTTCAGACAAAGGTAATGGTTTCCCCCTCAAAGCCTAGTCTGTGTTTCCTATCAATGGGATGCTTGGGATTAGCATGAGAACATGTGCTCACGGCACACTGTGTAACCGGAGCCCGGGGAGCCAAAGGGATTGCGCTGAACAAATCCTTTGAGTTTGTGTCCTCTCCCACTCACAATAGGAGCACTGTGACGTGAAGGCCCGCGCCTGTAGAAGACAAGGGACATTATGTCAGAGCCTCCCATGCATTTGAGAGGCTCGTCCAATAGGGACAGACACCAGATCACAGCAGAGGGGTGACAATGACCCCCATGTCCTCCTTGGCTTTGACCAGTACGGTGTGGCTAATTAGTTGGAAAGTGGAAAGTATTTTGTACTTGTGGCTCATGTACACACCGTTAAAGGCGTATACACTTTGCATCGATTTATTTAGTTTGCCAACCATTGTTAGTGGGGTGAAGTGAGATATATCGACCAACAGAGGTCACTGTCTTACCATCTTTAAGCATAATTGATGCGTCATCTGTTACGCAACCCTCAATCCAATAGAGAGATAAAGAAGACATACAATATAATCTCTGTATAAATAGATATAAATCTTCTGGAGATTAGAATACCACACTGAACAAGATGCATATTCGACAGAGCCAAGGATTAGTGGGCCCTCAATCCAAAATTGTCATACATTGACCATGATTTCAAATGGGATTTGTGTTCTGAGGTAATTGGAAAGGTACAAGATAAGAAATATTTACAAAAATAGAACAGGGCAATCCTATAGGAACAACTGTTATGTAGTATTGTGTTAGTGCTAGTAATCCGAAGGTTGCCAGTTCGATTCCCGGTCATGCCAACTGACGTTGTGTCCTTGGGCAAGGCACTTCACCCTACTTGCTTCGGGGAGAATGTCCCTGTACTTACTATAAGGCGCTCTGGATAAGAGCGTGTGCTAAATGACTAAATGTAAATGATTGAAGACCCAGCCCATGCACTTTAATATGTCGCATTGCCTTGGTGCAGCAGTGGGTATAGAACACATTGCCTTGGTGCAGCAGTGGGTATAGAACACATTGCCTTGGTGCAGCAGTGGGTATAGAACACATTGCCTTGGTGCAGCAGTGGGTATAGAACACATTGCCTTGGTGCAGCAGTGGGTATAGAACACATTGCCTTGGTGCAGCAGTGGGTATAGAACACATTGCCTTGGTGCAGCAGTGGGTATAGAACACATTGCCTTGGTGCAGCAGTGGGTATAGAACACATTGCCTTGGTGCAGCAGTGGGTAGAGAACACATTGCTTCCACTCCCGATGACATGCTCTCACTCTCGCGCGCGCCTGATCTCCTTCTCTGCCTCTCTTCCTCCTCTCCCTCGCTTACACGGCCACAACAGCGTATTAATACAAGGCCACATGACATCACTCCTCTGCTTTTCTGCCATCAGCCTGATCCTTTACTAAAAAACTCTGGATGTTGTTCATAAACACAATGAAATCCAGTGCCACCCTCCCCCCTCCCATTCAGTAACCCTCCCTTCATCAGATGAGTAATTAGAGTCGTGATGGTGCAGATACTAATGTCCACACTGAGCCATTACAAGGCAAACATTTTTTTTAAAGGAATAAACAAAATGTCCCCAAATACTCTTAGGGATATTTCATAAATGGAATCGGATGAAAAGTGTATTGGGTCTGGGTATTGAGGACAGTCACCGTAATTGTCACAGAGGCCCTGGCAGCATTGGTGGAGTCAAAGGTCTCCCATGGCAGGTTGAACACAAAGCACTGGCAGTGGGGTTCCTCTGACCTAAATCGCTCAATTAGATATCAATGAGCATACCGCACGTTCAACAGGCCTCTGCTTGGGCTCTCCCCAAATTTCAATAATCGTCACAGTTTCCCCTTTAAATAGTGACCAAAAAACTGGAGGAGAAAGCGTCTGGAGGGCTGAAGAATTGAAATAATGAAACCTAATGGCGTTAAGCTTTTCTGCTTTTATAGGTAGACATGGCCTCCCACTCCTTGTTCCCTCTGCCATCTGCATTGTGAAGGAGGGCAGTTTGGGGTAAACAGAATTCAATGATTGCTACTCCTTAATGGTAATGTGTTGTGGCCACAAGGCTCCTGCCAGCAAGAATCATTTCCCACAGCCCAGGAAAAGACCATTTGGGTTAGAGCGATCACCAAGGTTACTTTAGGCCCAGTGTAATGATTCCCTACACTTGAATATCTTGTCTCTACATTTTTACCAATAGTTATATTTAGTGTTGAGCATCAAGGCTACTTTTGGCAAACAGTCGGATAATATTGTCATCTGTTTTGTTTTACATCCGTTTTTCTTGGCAGTTCCCTTCCTGTTATCAGTATCTTTTGTCTTGCCTCCATCAAAATATTTTTGGAGCCGGCCTCTAAGGTAGAGGGAGAAATAGCACAAAGAACTTTGAGTCAATTGAATCAACATGCAAAAGAATGAGTCCAGTGTGGATGTCAAACCCACTCCCACTCTATCCCCCATTTAATCCTGCTATCAATACCACAGTTCATTACCCAGTAAAGGCAGTTCAGGATTAAGCCTTTACAGTCTCCACCCCATCCCCCAGCCCACCCCACCACCGCCATCTTTCAGTGCTGGGAAGGGAACTCTTCCTCTCCCTCTCCGTCCCTGATACACCTTCCCAGTGGCACTGTATCTTCATTTCACTTGTACATGGTAAACAGGAATGAATAATACATGTGTACGGGGGGGTGGAGTTACTCAAACCAAGGCAAACAATCTGAGCCTGCAGACCGTGCCATGATGGGGTGGTCTGGACAGTGAATCACGGAGATGGATGGATCTTGATGGGCCTTTGCGGTGATGTCACTCGGGAAGAGATGGGAGATGGGAGATGGAGGGCGTGTTGAGGGAGAGGAGGGGTATGGATTTAATCCATTTAACAAAGAGCGATCGATACTTTACCAGTGTACATTGTTATCTATAAGGTGTTGAGTTTAAAGCTAAAATAATACAAGCGCAACAGTACACAAAGACACCCACATTCAATAATCTTGCAGGTTATGTTAGCCCCCCAAAAAACTGTTGTTTACAGTACATGTTATCAAAGACAGCTCTGATAATAAAAATAACACAATGGGTCTAGGTGTGTGTGTTTAGGCTGAGTTTGAAGTTAGGCGGATTGCTGCTTGCCTCTGACACAGTTCCTCTGGTTGAATGCTAACACAGAAGCAGAATCCTCTGGCCTGTATTAACTGCTCCTGGAATTTGTTCAAGTACATTTTGTGACTTGGGAAAACGCCAAGCCTCAACCCAGTTGCAGCTCAACTCCTGCTCTAGCCCAGCCCAGCCCACCCCCTCCAAGCCCAGCCCAGCGCAGCAGATAGATCTTGATTCTGTGTTGAACGTGGTTTAAAGAGCCTGGCTGTTCACATGCAGACAAAACAACTAGTCGGATTCTCAGTTAATTTTCTTCTTTTTATATTTTCTACAATTTATATTCAATATTACGTGTTTACCGAATACATCTTCCTGCCATAGTAAATTCCTTGTTTGTGCAAACTTACTTGGCGAATAAAGCTGTTTTTGATTCTGAGTAGCAGGCTCACTCAAATATTCGGAGTGAAGCCAAGGAGCAGTCACTGCTACCTCTCCTGTTGATCCAAATGAATAAGTAAGTGGTGTTCTGTACTCAGTTTGTGTCTATACGCTCGTCGAAAAACGGTCCAGGATTTTCAGTCCACTTGCCCGCCCTTTGCACACAGGTTAGAGATGTTTTCATTTGGAAAGTGGAACTTCCTCAAATGTCAGAGGCCTAATACTTCCCTTGAAATGGAAATCAAGAGCTTTTGTGTGTGTGTAAATGGACTGAATTTATGTGTGTGTGTGTGTGTGAGTGTGTGTGTGTGTGAGTGCATGTGTGAGTGCATGTGTATTCTCACTACCGAGTATGTAGGTCAGATGTCAACTTCAGAATCCCATGTTGTGGAAAGTTCCAGAATAGGAATATGCATGGTGTTGGGTTATTCTTGGGTCTTGTCTACGGTTGCCATATATGTTATCAGAGTTATGGGGTATGTACTTACTGGCATGTGGGATGGGCTGTTATGAAAATATAAAGTCTGATGCGTGCAAAAAAATAAACATGTATCTTTTGTATGATTTTACTTCAAATATAGAAATTCTTACTTTTATGGAGACAATGAAATAAAAACAAAATCCTTTTATTGCAATGAAAGCAGAGCCTCCAAAAAAAAGACAGTTAAGTTGTGTTGATAAACAACAGCAGTATTTACAAACAAACTAGTGATAGCAAAACTGTTGCTTAACTCCAGATTGCAACTCCGATCAAATTCAATTCGTAGTAGTAAAATGTGGATGTCCATTCACCAGATGATTGAGACACACGCAATTGTGAGCAATATATGTGAGTACCTTGTCTGGCCGCATTTCTAGAGAGATCAAATGCAACGGGGTGAGTATCATGCAAGGGATGTTTTGGGTTGAGGAAGCACGATGGCATGTCTGACACTAGATCTCCGGTGACGACCATTAACATGTGGTCCGACACCCACACTGAGAGTGTTCAGTAACATCAAACGTAACACGGAGGAGAAGCGCTGGTGCCACACCAGGGCGGGACACAGAAGACAAGAACACGGTACCTGTACCGTGGAATAGGCTTGCGGCCAAAGTTCAACATTGAC
The DNA here is from genome assembly GCF_038355195.1 of Osmerus mordax. Classification (NCBI taxonomy): domain Eukaryota; kingdom Metazoa; phylum Chordata; class Actinopteri; order Osmeriformes; family Osmeridae; genus Osmerus; species Osmerus mordax. The sequence continues at coordinate 2,808,155 of NC_090069.1, read as the reverse complement.
ATACTTTCTTTTTATGTTATTGTTCTTTCCAGGAAGAGTGACTCTTCTGGAAAACTCAGAACTGAGATTGTGGGTGTTCATAATTAGGTTCAAGTTATTCCAGTCCTGTTTGAATATCACCCTGAAGCCAAATTCATGTGGGTTTAAAGCTGCAAAATGTACAGACAGCAATATTATATATTGTTATCTCAAGACACAATCCATCAACATGCAGTCTAAGTATGTGGAGTCGACAGTTCACCCTGTGTTGACATGGGACGGTGTGTCCTACCTTATCATACGGAATGCATGGATGCTCCGGTTATTCTGAACAAGGCAGGTTAGAACAGCAAGTCACTCTCAGTTCATAGTGGGCTAAACCTATTTTGGAAAAACTTAATATATTTTTTTGATCTCATCATGGTGGTGCTTAGCACAGTTCCAGTCTTTGAGTACACTGACAGGGTATGAACTTTATCCACGGTGTGTGGTTGGCGGCAGGTATAACTAGCAGGCCACTACACTCCCTGCCCTTCCCACGTGTGAAGAAGACCCTAATTCCTTTTTCGGGCCCCAAACCCTACCCCAAATGCACAGAGCACATAGGAACTGTTTTTACTCCAAGTTTCAGTTGTGCAGGCCAAGCATAACAATAATACAGCCCGTTTATTTTAGCCTTGGAAGCCATACAATGACCCTAGGATGACTTCCTGGGAAGAGAAGGGAATTTGACGAAATTGCGGTGAAGAATTTGGCTGAAAACCATGGGCAGAGCTTGGCTAACCTTACGTTAACATTTTCAGAGAATTCAACAAGGCCCCTGAGTGTACTGCACAGTGTTGTAATGTGGCAGGCCTTTTAGGACTGGTCCTGCTACGTCTGAATTTGAATTCATTATGAAGGAAACCGACGTTTTGACATTTTACGACTGAAAACAAATGGAAAGGGTATTCTGTTTTTTCCCGCAAGAAAACCCAGGGTCCTGCCCTCAATGTAAATTATGATCAATGTTCTCTTTTTTTCTGAGAAAACATCCTGTGACTCCCATTATGGATGGAGCACAAACACAGCAATGAAAAAGCAGAAACTGCGGGAGAGAGCGCGTATCAGAATGCTGCCCGTGTAACACACATTGCACAAAAAGTCCAGAGTTCAAATGATACACGCACGCCGTTTCACAAGCTCAGGTGATCCATCCAAAGCAGCACAAAGCCGAAACTGAATGGCTGGATTAATCGACTTGTGAAATCCTTCCAGGCTGTGCCCCACATCTCTGTGGCAGCCTGGTGGTGGTTTCAGCTGAACTGTCGACTGAAGCTGCCTAGGTCACCTCTCCCAGAGAAGAAGAACCTTTAGATCCAACCAGGAAGTCCTTGACAGACATCAGTACACAGTAGACGTCCTCCTCTCTCTCTCTAACGTTAACCTTTGATGAAAGGAACGACACCAGGGATCTCTCCTCTTATCTGGTATCGAACCTGGGGACAGGAAACAGGCTGGCAGGAACAACTATCCGCTTAATACCGTTGTCGTATCCATAGGAAACCATGAATGTGGATGAGAGAGTAAAAAGAGGAGGCGGGGGGGGGGGGGGGTGTGTGCTAAATCCTTGTGCTAGTCGTCTCAGAGTCAAGGTTTCGGCTCAGGAGAGTGTCACAGCGGCCCACACAGCATGCATTAGTGGCCCGTCTGAAAGGGATTTAGGCCCGGGGCTTAGCACAGATCAGGCAGTGATTCGGTCGCCTCAGGCCATGGCTGGCAGGTCTTGGCTGAGACGCAACCTGGATTCCCATTGGGAAGGGAGGGAGGAAGGGATATTAAGGATGAAAACGTATATTGTGTCTAAACTATATATGTCTTGTCTAAAGATGCACTTGTTCATTTCTGTAAATAACAGACAGTATAGACATCTAATCGAATCTATGTTAACATTCATAACTGTCTGTGAGAGACATCAGATATTACTAGAGTGACATTTATACAAGTCTTAGGCACCTAAGATTCTTTACATGAATATTTATATCTTCAGTATTTGTGCAGCTGAATAAAAGTGTTACAAAGTTTTTATTTCCTTATTTCTCTCATTTTTTGCTTTACTTAAAACACGCGTGTACTTTTGCACAGTACCGTACAATGACACGGCAGCAACAGTAAAAATTAAGTTCAAAACACTCCTGAAACCATTCGATTCCAAATTTAGATAAGGACAGGGTTTGTACTCCCAGTTCTCCAGGCCTCAGCCAAGAACACTCTCATATCACAGAAGTTCTGTGTTGCCCAATGTTTGAACATGATAAAGCCACGGTGTTGTCTTTAGACCTGTCTCGAAGCCAGAGAGTGTTCTTCTGCTTCACAAGAGTGACAACAATACACTACACACTGACATGTACCCTACTGAAAAAGTACGTTCAAAGTGCTGTTTACTTTAACTTTTAAAACACCCTTCTCATTTCTATGTTCACTTCAGCAGACGTCAGGCTGAATGTGATGACTATAAAAGTACGTTCAGTCCACAGGGTAACGTCAGCATTTTAGAAACCCGTATGTCTATACTTAGTCCTCCTCCAAGTGGAAAAGGATAATGCCCAAACAGATTTAGAGCGAACAAGCTGAAAAGTTATAACCGCTTGTTTTTTCCCCATTACGCCCTAGCTCTGCATGAGGGGAAAAAACGTCCCCAAGCAATGTTGTGTAAACACATTCCCTTCATGCACTCCACTGCCCCACAGCCCTGTTGCCCCACCTCAGCCCCCACCCCCCACCCCCACAGCTGAGTAGGCTTGCATAAGAGACCTTGGCCTCAGTTCTGGATGTCATCTGGCCGTGTACTTCCCTGCCAATCCGCTCTAGTCCAAGCCCTGTGGGCACTGGAGACTATGGATTAACAGGGACACCGGATTGAGGTTGTCCCTTATCGCTAGAAAATGCACAACCTTTCCAGATTTAAGTATAAAATGTGTTGAGTTGGTGTCCACGGGTTACAGAGATCATCAGCATTCAAGTAATCTATGTTAAGCCATCCGCTTGGCCTTTTAACTTTCTAAAGGTACAAAGTCGTTTTGTCAGCGCTGTCATTTGACATGCGAGCCTGCTGGTCGGTTTTTCAGGCCCCTCCTTTAATAAACGTTGACTTTGCTTCAGCGCACTGCAGACCTTTCATCCAGGGTTCAAGTTCCTTGAAGCAAGACAAAAACAAATAATGCCTTGGAAGGTGCACGGTCTCTTTTTCTTTCATGACTGATCCTTTATGAGTCGTCACTCATCAACATACATCTCAATGATTGTCGGACCCAGAAGCATTCCTCTATAATTGCATCTGTACGTGTAAAAACGACAGTCATATGTATGACCAGAAACACACTGATCCAACTGTTACCCTGTGTGTGGACCCAGACAGAAATACATCAAATTGTTTCACAGTACATGAGCCAAGGAACAACTGCCGTGGAACATTAACGTGTTCCCACATGTTCCACTGCCTGTCTGGGACTCCAACATGGCTGTTATCTTACAACTCTGAAGAAACACTGACTGTCTGATTCACTCCTTTTGATCCCGAGGCACTGTCATAATTGGCATGCCAACCAGTCCATGGCACAGAGCCCACTCAGTTGCCCCCCCCTGCCATCCTGACTTTGAAGTGTTCAGTACAAGAAGAGGGTCATACTTAGTGCATCAGCCAGGTTTGAACTGTTCTTTTCTACTGGTCGTGTTTTGAGAAAGCTTCTGCATAGCAGGCGCCAACTGTCAGACATGCAGACCACAACCATAAGCCAACAAGGGTAGGAATATTGATTAAGCCTATCTCTTTTCCCAAGTTTAAAGAACATACGGGAGGTCATGAGAGGTTTCCAATGCTAATTCCCAAATTATTTTCAGAACTGAATGAATAAACAAATGAACTTCGTTCTCTTCACCAAACAAATACAAAGAAACACAGAGAACACAGACTGTCTCTCTGCCTTTCCATGAATGCTTTGGGGACCGTGGGTAATATCAGAGAGAGAGCATGGTAACTGATTTTAATAAAAAGTTGTGAAGTGACCGGATTCGCTACTCTTGCTAACAGAAAATCCCTAGTATTATTCTTCGTAATCACAACTTTTCACTGTTCGGTTTTACAAGCTCACAATGCAGTACATTTCAGGTTTTTACTCAAACTAAATCAAATGTTCTGCACTATTGGTTCCATAAACGTTTTCAGTACAAAGATATTTTAATCGAGACGTAATGAGTGAATGTAAAGAGAGAGTTCATTTGGCTGGATCACTGAGTGTTACCTTCCCCTGAGCAGGGTTATGAAGAACGGCGATGCTCTAACAAGCACAGGCTAGCACTGATTAGCAGGTAATGCACTTAGTTCGGTAAGTAGGGTTAAGTTCCCCGTTGTATAATCGGCATCCCGTGGATTTACCTGGCCTGTTCTGGCATTGTAGTGTTGGCGGCCAACACCTGCTTATTTCATCATCCCAGGCTGGGCCAGTTTCTTATTTAATTTTGTATTTATTTTTTACATTTATTTAACCAGGAAAAGGACTGAGATAAATATATATATATTTTGCAGGAGTGCCCTGGCCAAGATGGGCATCAACAAATTAATACAAATTCGAAATACACAACAAAGGGAAATCAAAAACACAGCAATATCATCCGACACCAACAAATAAACAAACAGATGCCGCTGTAGTTAAAAGACTTCCGAGTTAAGAAGTTCCGGCTCGTACTCATGGAGCATTGTCTCTGGACACAGATGAACTACAGCAAAAACAATCTAAAGTAAATGAGTCTGTCCGATTGAGTCTGAAATGGGATAATGATCAGTATTAATAGGGGCATTTGAAGTCACATTTCATTTGATAGTGCTGCGCAAAACTGTAGGAATTGTAAACCACCTGCTTGACAGCCAGCCATGGTAAAGAGAATAAAATAGACCAAGTCCTGCCACTAAGCTTTGGTACTTGCAAGATGTCTTATTTTATCTCCCATTTCCTACTAGTCTTTGTCTCAGAGCCATGGGCCAGCACCCTGGCTGACGAACAGGAAGAGACAGGCTGTCGATGGGTTATTCGCTCCCATCTGACCTCTGGCTCATCCAGACAGATTGGAAGCAACATTTAGAACATCTTACTGTGCTGAAACAGATAGGAGGTCATGCCAAGCACCACCCTAGACAGTTCAACCGCAGTTCAGCCAACTAGCATGCCAAGCCAACCAGCCATCTGTCTGTCTGTGCAACTGTTTGCTTGGCAACACATCCGTATATTGTATTCAAGTTAAGAGAGCCAGTTTTTGCTGATCTCACAATGAACACACAGTGTTTCCAGCTTATGGGTTGTGACCTACGTAATCTTAATGCTCTTGTTTTATATCTAACATAATAATCTTAAAATGCAAATGTCTATTGTCAGATTAGATTTTTCTCCATGTCACCATGTTTCCTATGCCACCACATTTTGCTGGCATAGGAATCAGAGATTATGGATAAGGTGTCAATATATTATTGTGACACAAACATGGAAATGTTTGTTTGGGGGTGCTCTCTGGCCATTTGCCATGGTAGAGGGAAGCAAATTTACAATAACACACATAATATAAATCCTTACAGAAGCTAGAGATCACAGGCATAAGTACTGCACATGTGATTCTTGGAGGGTAGGCATAAGATACAGTTTCCAAAGATTTTTTTTTTTTATCCAAGCATTCACAGGCTTATAAAGCCTTCAGCTATGACACAAACACACACACACAGAGACATAGCACCGTGGCTGTAACAAGAACAGCTTCAATCGACACACTGTACACATTCATAGTGCAACCAAGCACACAAGTGGTTTGTGTTTATGTCAGTGACATTTTCCGAACTAATATAAAGTCAAGATACCGTCATGTACCACATCGTTCACCGTGTAATCCAAGTAAATCCTTGTGTGTAATAGATTTCGAGTATCATGCTAAACCCACTGTGTAAGCTTTCACCAAGGTCATTCATATAGGGAGTCAGGTGGCTGAGCGGTGAGGGAATCGGGCTAGTAATCCGAAGGTTGCCAGTTCGATTCCCGGTCATGCCAACTGACGTTGTGTCCTTGGGCAAGGCACTTCACCCTACTTGCCTCGGGGGAATGTCCCTGTACTTACTGTAAGTCGCTCTGGATAAGAGCGTCTGATAAATGACTAAATGTAAATGTAATGTAATGTCATTCTACTGAGCTGTGGAAGGTTATCCAAACTGCCATTAGCAGCTTTACTGGTTACAGCTCTGAAGAGCAGGGCAACATAAGATGTGAAGACTTGCAGATGTTCCCTGATTAAGAGCTTAATCAGCTTTACGAGCGCTCGCCCTCCAAGTATACAACGCTTTTCCTCCGCTCAAGATGGCTTCCGTCAGAGAGAATGAAATTTAAAAACTAACTTGAAACGGAAAAGAATGTGTGTGAGGATGTGAGTCTTCGTACTTGTGTGAGTAGGATGTTGGACGGATAGATGTTTTTGGATGTTATGGCTAGGGGTGTTGGATAGATAGTGCCGTGCATGTTGCTTTATTTTCCTGACATAAATCGGTTTCAAACCTGGGCTTCAGTGTTTAGTGCAGTCTTAAATCTGAGGAGAGTACAGACAATCCAGCTTCCTGCCGCAGGTTGCTAAGGGAACAGACTCCCGTTCAAATGTAAATAATGCTTACTGTATAGAATAAACTCTGGGCAGGAAACCATGAATCAAAGTACCACAGAAACATTGTTAAGCAGGCGGAGAGTCTTGTCACTGTGGCGTGCTTCTCTGCTATCTTGCCAGGGCCTTGAAATTGTGCTCGAATGTTTTCCTTTCGCAACTGAAATTATGACATGCAAAATCAAGGCAATGCTGGAATCATTACATTTTGCATTTGGAGATAGCATCAGCAGCTCTCATAGGTCCCTTCAATTTACCAGACAGCTGCACATGTAAATGCAAGCGCGATAGCATCTAAAACAGCCTACTGTTGGAGGTGGGCCAGATCGTTTGACACTGGGCCTATTGTGAATTATGATGCAGACGAAAGATTCGAAATACGAAATGTACGCGAGGCTTTCCCTTCCTGAGCTTTGGTGGAGTGGTCAGTTACAGGCCTCCATCCACAGAGCCATCCTCCGTCCTCCGTGTTAGATGACTGTTGTGATCCTCTCCCACTGGCCCCAAGGCCAACTACACCCTTCCCCCCTCGCTGTCCTGCTCTGCCTCTCCCCTGCACCCCACTCTTGTCCTCTCAGGTTTCCCACAGTCTCATGAACGCACAACCTTGGATGGCCCTGCAGTTACAAACGACATTATGTCCAAGCTTGGCGATTAATCTGAGCCCTCCAGGCAGCTGTGTCTGAATACAAGCCATGGTTAATGTAGAAGAAGGGCCAAGCTAACGTTGTAAGTGACACTTGGCCCGTCAACGCGCAACACGTCTCTCGGTTGCATGGTCATGAGATGCCGGCCGTTTCGGGGGGGTTTGACATAGGGTGTGTTTTGTAAAGCGACTGCTCTGAAAAAAAGGTTCATGTTGTTTAATTGTAACGTGTTTAACTGCATGCTCTTATGGTTCTTCCCTTTGGCACTTATTTGGTTTTTCACAATGTATGCTTCATGTTTTGGCTACCCGCAATGTTTTGGGGCTATCTCATTGTTATGATCAGTGACCTATGCACTTTTGTAAAGCTCTCTCTTGGAAGTCTGCTTTGGAAGGGTCTGCTAAATGAATAAATGTAAATGTAAAAAGTATTGTTGAGTATATTCAGATGAGCCATTGCACTGGTGTTTTTCCATGACTGTAACTGGAGCCAAGGTTCTGGAAAGATCTTTGCAAGCTGATAAGAGAGTGGGGAGAGGATTGTTTATTCGTATCTCAGATTAAAGGGATAAAAATGACAACTCAGATAACAATCGTTCAATCAAAAAAAAAAAATGTCAGTGCAAGATTCAAGACAATGATGAATCATCTGAAACACACCCCATTCCACTTGAATGTCGGTATTCTTAGACCATCGCCTGGTCTCTCTGCCGTAGGAGACATTGTCCAGAGGTCAGTGAGTTAAAACGCGTAGGAGGGTTAAGACGAGGACTTACAGTATTTCTTTGACCATTCTGAGTAGAATGTGGAGTATTAAGGATAAATTCTGGCTGGCTTGTTTTCTAGAACTGGAAACTCATATACAAACTTGATTTATAGTGTTTTGCTCCTTATATTGCATGACCCAAATAGCTGGAGCCCATACATTCTGAAGGCAGAGGCAGTCTATTTATGTCATGAACCATAGACAACATAAACACATCATGGTTTGGGCTGGCCTGATGTAGGGGTGTGACATTTCAGTGTTCATTCATCTCAACATTACCTCACTTCTATTACCTATCAAACTAACATAACACCACTGCTCACATCCTGTGCCAATTGGGTTGCTGTGCTACTTGTGTGTCCATTAATACTGTAACTAATACCAACTAGAGAGGGTACAATTTCTGGGGAAATTGTGAGGTGTACTTGCGTCCATTACTATGTTACCTCCAAACCTAAGGTTTAAACTAATATCAAACATCCCAAAATTTGCACAGGCACAGGTCAAATGGTAATCGCTTTATCCAATGAGCCTTCGCTATGGAGACCTGTGACGGTGGGGTTATACAGAGTTCTGCATCCCCAGAATATTTATGACCCCCGATCTGCAGCTGCCATCACTTCTGCGTATTTCGGAGATTCAATTACTCACTGCCAGTTACCCGCGACAACGTCATCGATATGATTTACATGCAATCACCATGCACTGAGCCTGCATGCAGCACAAAGGCATTTGTCATTCCTTCTGAGGCATACTTCAATCACCAACCTACCTGACCCAGTCAAGCATTCTCTGATATTTTGCCTTAGCTCCACTGAATATATCAGTCTACTGCTGATTACATCTAGTAGGTAGATAAGCAGAGGAGCTTTGAATGGATGAGTTTTTCCTCCTTCGTACTGATGAATGTCTCCTCCAGGACTGTGAGGAATTCAGTCGAGAATCTTGAAGAACACAGAAAGTGATTTACACAGCCATTAACCGGCTGATTAAGCGTTTGACTGAAGAACAAGGTCATTTCTCAGTTTTTTACAGATTTTGAAAGTGCAGATTGTCAACTGTGTATGATGTGTCAAACATAGAAATGGTTATGCCTTTTTGAATGCCCCGCGTAAGATTTGAAACCTTCTCACGCCTTTGCAGGTGGCAGCCAATCACCCTCTCAGCAGAGCGAATGATCCGTTGCGGTCTACGCTTGTCCTTGCAAGGGGCAGCAGCGAACCAGATGGCGGTGGAGAAGGGGAAGTTAGACTTGATGATGCCAGGATAGACTCGCACCATCATTGGCTTTGGCAGGTTGGACTTCAGCCGCTGCCGGTCGACTGGGCAGTCACGCCGGGGGGAAGGGGCTACTGGGGCTGGGTACTTTCCACAACCATCTCCACCGTCTCTGGAGCATTGAGCACCAAGTTGTTTTGGCAACACCAGGACACCAGATGGTCGGTCTCCCACCTGTAGGTGGAGTTTTCCCCACCAAAGATGAGCTCAATGAGGGGGGTGGGTGTATTATAATGGTACTAATGTGTTCACTTAACAGACTCGTTTATCCAAAGCGTTGTAGAGGTTAGGTCGTAAACCTGAAAGCTCTTCATTTGCAGGCATATTCTCTATCGCTGAACGACAACCATCTCCAAAAGCATTCTTTCATTTACACAGTCACAACAGTGTGCAATGTTTGAAACAATGAGTTGTTGTTGAGCACAGGTCAATGAGGCATATAGGACATTCAGATCTTTTTAACAGAAATTAAGCTGATGAAAAAAGTCAAATAACTATAATGGGGTGGTTGTTTTGGACCCGAGGACACATAATGAATGAACACGAAAACAAACACAACAGGAGGGTTAATGGATGATTTATCCTTGTCCTCCTCCATCAAGAACATGGTTTATGTCCAATGTTCCCAAGAGACGCTCGTCTCTTGGGAGAGAAAAAGGCTCGCACACGCTTAATTCGCCATCTGAAGTTTATCGAGGAAAAAGCCATCAGATGTTTCGCTAATCTCCCCCTGTGAACGCATCCATTGTGTTATCAGTGTAGGATTTGCAGGTAATTGGCAAAGGGTTGCGGAGAATCGCTCTTATAAGTGTTATCTGGCCTGGCTGCAGAGTGAACAAATACATGGGAAATTAAGTTGTGCTCCAGGCCAGAGCTATTCAGTGCTGTGTTAATCAGATTTTCTAGAGTAGCGTCACTCACCATTGCAAGGAGCAAAGAGCATTTATTTGATTGTATCACTAATTACATTTCCTGTGGCTTCCAGGACAGGCCATGTGTAGAAAAAGAATTAAGGGTTTGTCACTTGGGGATTTATGAAGATAATATCGACGGCGATTCTAAAAAGACAAATGATCAAAGAAAAAGCTATGTTATTGATTGCCGTTTTTTTACATATTCCCTATATGGATTTCACTTGTACTGTGTATTTCAAAAGTACTGTCTAACTAAGACGAGAATACAAATACTTGATTTTGTCACACACTATATAATTACAAGCAATTTGAGATTTCCTCTTCGGAAGCAAGGCAATGGCATTCCAAATAACAGTTTGTGTTGACGACAGCTTCTGGGAAGAAGTTGTCTGTTTGAACTGCCTGCTGTTCAAGTAATCACAGGAGATAATAAAAATGAAACCATTTAAGTGAGTATTTTAAGACTTTGCCTACATTTACTGTGAGTCACAGACAGAAGTACAATTAACGTGTTGACTTAGCTACTGCATGTTCCAATGAGGCTCATTTGGCCGAATTAGAATCATGTGTAAAATGTAAGGATCATTGTGTCATACTTCACAGCAAGCCACTGAGTAGCTTGAATAAAATATGGACAAGCATGCGCCCCTTCCCCACAGGAGAACAAATTCAGAGACATAAAGTCTCTATCGCTCTCGTAGTTGCCTAGGAAACATGAGAACACTTTATAAGTTGAATGACCCATAGACTGCGTGGATTCTCCATTTACTCTGCTTGTAAACAAACACAAAATCAAACTGTCAGCTCTACCAATAGCAAGTACCCATCCAAATTATCTGTGGAATGAACAAAGTAGGAAGATGGAAAGTCATTTGGCACCGTTTTGTCCATTACTGAAGGAAGCTGTTCTTTTTCAGAGACTCTCACCCTGCCAAGTTATTCGGCCAGCACACAGGGGCAAGCAAAATGATATACTGCACTGCCAAATCTGTAATAAAGCAGAGGGCTGTTCTCCTGGGGCGCGAGCGGGAGCAGTTAATTTGGATCTTCAGAATTGAAGGGACTTTAACAGGAGTGCATGAACTGCCTGCTGTGTTCCTATCAGTGGTGGGCAGACGTAGAAGGGTTTCTGGCCAAGCTGTGCATGCCTGGGCAGTTGAGATCTGGAGTTCCCTTAGGGGGCAACAGTGATTAATGTTTGGGGGGCTGGCAGGGGAGAATGGTTTGTGGTTCACGGGGATGAGTATCCAGAATAGTACGGGGAATATAGGTTCCTAGCATCCACGCGACGAGAACTGCGACTGAAAGTGCTTTTTAAAAGACTGTTCGAGAACCTGGCTCTCCTCTAAACTCGGGTCGATGCCTCGCTGTAACATCGCATGGGTTTGGATGGCTATAAATACGCGTCATTTTATATGAATCAGGGTCACAAGATTACCTTAAAGTGCTCTTGTGATATTCCACTTAAAGTGGATTTTCATGCTCGGTTGCACACTCAAACTTATACACACACACACACACGCTCAAACACACACACATATATACTCCCGCATAGTATGTGTTGCTTTCCACTGCAACAGCCAGTATCCCTACTGGCCCAGGAAGTACCAGCTTGACTGACATCTTGACAATGTGCACTTCTCCTGATGAGCTACACAGGCATCAGTCTCTGATACATTTATAGAAACTCCCACTGAGTTCACCCACTAATTACCATTTGGGGGATGAGCTCCAGGAACATGTAACATATGTAATCAAGCTAAGAGGCTAAAACAGCCGTTCCTGCTCCAACGACTGCTGGGAAGTGCACATGTAGTTCCAGAACGTGGGGATGGAAACAAATCATCCGGTGAAATCATAAAGTGAGAAACAAGATCTCGGGTTCGATTCGTTTTTGTGTGTGTTTGTTAAAGCCCAATGTAAATATTACACGAAGAGGCCGAGACATCAGCTGCTTCCTGTTTATCTTGTTTTAGGATCACTGTGATCAGTGGGGTTGCCTGTCCACTCGTCGACCTGGCTGGGTTGCTGCATCTGAGTTGATGATTAGAAAACAATAGCCGGGAGTTTGTCCTTGACAATCATTCAGAGAACCAATCTCGGTTTGAGGAAGACCAAAGGCATGTCACCCCGCGGCACTAAAGCCTTGCAGTCAAATTTATTCGCAGGTAATAAAAAGACAGAACAATATTCAGACGTGCTATTAATTCTGCAGTGGCAGAGTACATGACATAGCTGATATTACATGTCAGGCTCCAGGATCCAGTCTCCTCCCATGGGTATATTTACTAGTCTCTAGTAATGATACAGTACCAAACTCTTAGATGAATCAGGCCGCAGGCGTGAGGTAGCCAATATCAGCCTCGTGTTTCACTTGACATGTTTCTTGGTCACATTTTCATGGCAGAGGGTTGATGGATGACGGCGGTGGAACAAGGACTGGCTTCTTACTGATTACGAATGACCTTTTATATTTTTGGATCAATGTCATTGTTTTCTTCCACAGTGACTGACGAGGCTAAACGAAACATCCCGTAATGTACATTCTGACTTTGACAAAGACTACTTGCTTTTAGTTTGCTTCAAAAAACAATGACAATTCGGAATCAATTTGAATTCAAAGTCGTGTGTGCTGACATTGTTTTAGGATGCTTGCTGTGAATGGCTACAACTGTTAGTATTATGACCCTTCATTTTATGTGAATCTCACAGCCCTGCCTGTGATTGGCTCGCGTGAAGGGAATTCTGAGGCCTCTCTGTTCCCAGGTCTTTTACGAGGCCAGATGGTTGGCTTCACACTCACAGCGCATGCCCACGCTTGCCTTTCGAACCCAGCCTGCTAGCTCTGCCTTTAGGACGAAGGAGCTGTAGTTCAGTTGCGACCAGCGGCGGTTTGCTCAAACTGTTCACCCTAACTAGTCTCCAGAGACCACAACCAGACCCTTCACTCATTCAACAAACTGTTCATGAAAACCATGCCGACCTTCTTTCTTTCTTTCCCCTCGCTTTTGTTCTCTCTTGTTATTCCCCCCGAACAATGTTTCACTTCCCCTGCCATCTGCTTTTGGTGGCGAGGCAGGGACGTACAGTATTAGCAGAGCTGCAGAATCCCTTGTTGGTTTCCCTCTGCGGTTAAAAGATCAAGAACTGAGAGTTAGAATCGCCTTTGAATCACGGGGGCGGACCACTCCAATGAGGCTTGTTTATTTGAATTCAATCAAAAGATACAAGCTCAGGAGGAGTGGATTGTAGAGGGATGGCACTCACTGTTGAGAGTTCTTTGTTTTTCTGGACCAGTTAGGCTCTTTGAGTTTTCTTGGCTCGTCTAACTCTGCTCTGTGCAAATGCTTGCGCCCCACACAGGCCCCTGACCCTGGAATCTAACCATAACACTAGGCTTTGTTCCCATAGGAACCTGATCTACAGCAGTAACTCTACCTGATCTTGTGTAACTCTTTCACTGTGGAAAGCCGGGGCCCAAAATGCTGCTACAGTACTTTACATGTCATGTGCAGTGGCTCTATTTTCTGGTTTCCCTCTTACACGGAATCGTCTGATTTGCTTGCCTCCCTGTAAGCACGTTTCAACATGGATCATTGTGGGGTCTCTGCTCTGTTTGACTAACACATAAAACTAGGTTTTGAAAGAATTTATCACTTCATTAGCTTTTCTCCAGTGAGCTGCTCTCGGAAGATTATTGTTTTGTTTTTTTAGTTTCTCTAAACATAAACTATGATCTTTTCTTTGCCATGAATTTGCCAATTACTTTTTACAGTTACAAAATTATTCTTTGGAACATCATTGCTTACAATGTAAATTAGACAGAGTATATTACTTTGTTAAGATGTGATGTTGCTGTTATTTAACTGCCTTTTACAACGTACCATTGATCAAATAGTGACTTGATGAACACATATTTCAAAAACACCACTGGTATTTGACCTTTCACCAGGCCCTGAAACAAAAGCTAGGCTAGAGAGATTTATTGGCTTTGAAAGTTGCCCCAGTATGTAATTAAAGTGAGATATGGAGCCCTTCCGCTGTCTTCAGGGGAGGTATCCACTGGTTCATAAAGCACTTCAGATTATTCTGGAAAGACCTGAAGACAGTATCTTTTCGAACCGGGACATAAACAACAGCCATCAGTTACACTGGACACATGCTACATCTTATTATCATTTTACACCCATCAAGTTCACCAAAACCAAGCCCACACAGTTTGTTTCCTGTAATAGCAGCATTCACCAAGTCACCCAGATACATAGAATGATCTGGAAACAGCCCCTTGCGTAAAATAACCTGACCTGTTAACTATTTTCCCAATTCCTAGTTGAACTGACCTTGCCTTGTAGTGATTCAACCACCACAGAGACATGAGGGGAGTCCTTTTTGAAAGTTCAGTTGGCATGGCAGCCATCTTATGACCTCTACTATGCTGTTCAGTTGACTAGTCTTTGAGCAGTCTAATATTTAGTCTCTGAACGGATTGAGTCAGTCCATATTACTGCATGTTGAGTTCTATAAGCAGTCATTTTGGACTCCTGGTCTAACAGTATTATTTATTTAATTTTTTACTTCTAAGAAGATTACGGGATATTTTTTGAGTTATAGTAAATGTATCTTATATAGTAAGAACACTATGTTATTCTGTCAGCATTTCATCATATCTAATCAGGATCATATGTCTAAGCACTGAGGAATCCCTTTAATGTCTGATCCTTACTGTATTGTGCAATGTGATTAGTACTGCTTGACTTTAATGACATTATATAGAAACAGAACACTCTGTTGATGCTGTGCAGAATTGCTAGCAGTGTCAGTGACAGGAAAGCATGGGACTGTACCAGGAAATTCAATTTGCAGCCAGACCTTATAGCTCCTCGCGTAATTCAAATCGTCATTTTGTAAACCTTGCTGTGCGCCATTGACGAAGTTGGAGTGGAGGTGAGAAATAGTTGCCTGGGTTTTTGGCTGTCGGTCTAGCAGAACAGTGCAGTATGTGTGTTCCTTTAATTCCAAGTCACTTTTTCACCTCTGGCCTCAGCTCAGAGTCATGTCAGTTCACAGGGCAAGCGTCTTCATGACTATCCAGCTCAGATTGGACACACTGCAACCTGGAGGTTCAGTGTCAGACCTGGCTTGGAAGACCAGCCTAAAAAACATGGGTTGATTTGACTTGGGTTGATCTACAGTACAATGTGGGGAGTCAGGTGGCTGAGCGGTTAGGGAATCGTGCTAGTAATCCGAAGGTCGCTGGTTCGATTCCCGGCTGTGCCGAATGACGTTGTGTCCTTGGGCAAGGCACTTCACCCTACTTGCCTCGGGGGAATGTCCCTGTACTTACTGTAAGTCGCTCTGGATAAGAGCGTCTGCTAAATACTAAATGTAAATGTGTGTGAAATCACCATGTTATGAAAATGACAAAAGGCCTGTGTGTGTGTTCAATCAAATCCCAGAATTCGGAAAACACACAACAAGGATGCTTTTCGATTGTATCAATGAAAGCTTGACAGATTCGATCCTTTCAGTTAGATCTGTTTGCGATCGCACTGTTCTACTCTGAGGGTCAGATGCCTGAGCGGTTAGGGAGTCAGGCTATTAATCAGAAGGTTGTTGGTTCGAATCCCGGCTGTGAAAAATGGCGTTGTGTTCTTGGGCAAGGCACTTCACCCTACTTGCCCCTGTACTTACTGTAAGTCGCTCTGGATTAGAGCGTCTGCTAAATGACAAAATGTAGATGTACTCTGCAGTATACATGCATTCTGACAAAGCTTTCTGGTGTGATTCCAGCTGAAACTGACGTCAGAGCAGAGGCCTGGAGGAAACATCCACTGGCAAGTAGCCAGTGTTATTTATTGGAGCAATGTGAATTCTGAAAGGATCCATGCTACTCTCCCCAGCAAAGTTTACGACTGTTTTAATGTACTTACACTCGCTACAGCACAGTACATGGAAAGCATTCAACAAGATTAACGCTGCAGGTTTGAGTGTACGAAAAGTATGCGGTAAATTATGCACATGGCGTCTGCAGATTCATGTGCCTGACACCTTCATATGCATTTTAATTTGCAGGGAATTTCCCTCTAGGGCCAAAGCTAACAGGTCAAGCGTCTTCCACTGGTTCGGTCGTGACATGTCTCCCAAGAGGCTTGTACAGTACCTCAGCTAACTAACAGCCTCAGTTAAGGATTTTCATACTATAGGCCTGCTACAGGGCAGGGTGAGAGAAATGAATGCAGGGAGAATGTACATATCAAGTATAGGGTTGGGTGGTTAATGATGTTAGCTGGACCTTTTAACACATTCCTTTTTATTAAACAGCTAAAATACAACTTCTTTCAATATCTTGTACTTGTACTTGTGCAGCACACAGGGGGAGGATATTATTACATATTGAGGAAAATAATTTCAGAGTTTAGCTTCACCACAAGTAATATATCCTTCTCGGTGGGTTCATAACGGTGTTATTAATGTCAAAGATAAAAGCTCTTTTTGGAACAAGATGTCCTCCCTATAGTCTTTGGGGAAATGGCAAAACAGAGTTCAACGCCAGAGCACAGAGACAGGGGCGGGGCTACCCAAATGGGCTCGCTCCTCCCGGCCCTCTCCTCGTCCAATAGCCGTGACCCCCACGTGTACCTCGCCGGGTGCTTTCCGTCGTGGCAAACACGTTAAACAAGATTGCGCTTCCTACCCAAGGGTAGTATTTATTCCCATCCGAGACACATTCGATTCTACCGTTGCCTCGGTTACTCG
Source organism: Osmerus mordax (assembly GCF_038355195.1). Taxonomy (NCBI): domain Eukaryota; kingdom Metazoa; phylum Chordata; class Actinopteri; order Osmeriformes; family Osmeridae; genus Osmerus; species Osmerus mordax. The sequence goes on along the minus strand of NC_090069.1, from coordinate 2,791,150 downwards.
GAACTCACAATGACTAGCCTCAGCTTCGACTGTAATTACAGAACAGGCGCTCTTTCAGCAGCTTTAATCTGGCAAATGAATACAGTTAGCAGATCACGCCAGGCCTCTGGCAGTCTCACACATGGCCATGGGCATCTTCAAACGTTCCTTCCCCGGTCATGTACTCCATCATCATTACAGCCGTGGACCCTGAGAACTGCAGATAGAAATATTGTATCTCTTATGAGCCATGGTTGCACTTTGTTTGAATTAATAAGTGTCCCCTCTATAGGGTTTAGAGTGAAGTGTTTATTTATTTTTTTAAATCCAATCAGTGTAGGAAAGTCCTCACAGAGAGAGATGTTGCTAGACAGATTACCTCCCTCTGAGTTTTAATCCATTCCTAGCAGGGCAGGAGGGGGGGGGGGGGGGGCTGGCAGTCTGAGTCTCATGCAAACTACAGAGGAACACATGATTTATTTGAATGTGATTGAAGTTACAGATACCAGTGAGCTGTAACGTTGCACACTTCACACTGTCTATAATAATACTTATCATACTTATCAAAGTCATGGTCTCAGCTAAGATGTCAAATTGGAGAAAGCAAAGAAACCAGTTTATCTTTCTACACTTCAATATATAAATATATTGAAGTGTATTTTATAGAGAAATCTTTTTATTTTTATTACTTCTCAGTAACAACTGAAGAGGAGGAAGAGGGGAAAGAAAACGATACTGTTGGAGTCTGGAACATTGGGAGGTGTCATGGAGACAAGGATGAGTGGAAGAGGGGGTGGAGTCTTCGGAACCAGGCTCGTCTCATGGAGCCCCGCCTCCTGGAATGGGTTAGAGCCTCGGAGCTCTAAATGAGAGGGGCCCCTGGAGCAAGGCAGTGATCTCTGCTGGAGAAATAACTGGACTTGGCTCATCATTAGCCATAAACATGTCAACGTCAAACTAGGTCACTGTTCTCCCTGCACAGATGAAAACGTTTGGCTGTTAGCTCAGCGCTGGTTACTGTGGCCCTGCACGTTTAACACAACGTGGTTAACTTTCGCCTCTTTGTAGTTGCGTGACTATGTTGATCTATGCCTCTGACATGCCACAGACTTCTACTTCAAATGTAAAGATCCAACATTTTATGTTACAAACATTTTAAAGATAAAAAGTAGACCAACGATTGCATTTTTCACATTTGGATTTGCTTAATTACAGAAAACACTTCCTTGATGGAGTAAAATTGGATAACACTGGGCTACCAGATATGAACTGGAAGAGTTTTTACTGTTGTTCATATAAAACATGTTCATATGTGTTTTCCTCTCTCTTGAAAGAGTTATATCTATTCCATAAAAGTGCAAACATCCCTTTATTCTTTGGCTCTGGTTGTCAGATTTTGGTTAAACAAGTCATTTTCTCCTTCAAACTGTATTTCAATTCATTTCTGTAATACATCTATTATGTTTTGGGTCTTCCGGCAACATGCCTCCAAAGGTGGAAGTCACAGTCTTTAGAGAAGGGTTGAACATCTGGAGTAGCAGAACCCACCGAGGCCTTTACATTTAGTCATTTAGCAGACACTCTTATCCAGAGCGACTTACAGTAAGTACAGGGACATTCCCCCCCGAGGCAAGTAGGGTGCAGTGCCTTGCCCAAGGACACAACGTCATTTGGCACACCTTCTGCAGGGTACTTGTACTGGACATACTGTTCTGTAAATGGAAACTGTAGGTTTAGGACGAGAGTTCAGATTTGCATGATCAGCAACCACAGCCTTCAGCAACCTATACAAGCAGAGCTACTCAAACAGGCACGAGAATTAAACATGCAGTATTTCAAACTCTTTAACGCTCGTAAAACCGTTGATGTTTTTTTAAGAGCTTACTGCTAACAGTAACACTGTGAAATATTAAGTATTTCTAATGTAAGCTTACATTCATTGAAAATCCAGTGAAAAGACCTCATGGTTACTGCTTAGTTAGAATGTGAGCATTGAGACTGATCAGCTTTTGCCAAAATATACTTGAAGTCATTCTCAGGTACAAGCAGTCTATCAAAATAAGACTTAAATTGGTCTGTCACTTTGGTGCAAGTTTCTTCAACATATGGGTGGTTGTTCATAGTTTATACATTTTCAAATCAATAACAAATCTTGCCATGTTAAACAAAACAATTATGATACAGGGACTAACTTGGGCCTGACTTTATTTACTACAAAGTATCGAATGTTTATTGAAGTTGTTTATACTTAGAGGGCTTTCTGTTACATAGTTTGTTCTTAGCTACAGCAAATGCTTTATAGTATAGCTTTACACAAAGAGATTTCTGTATAATTACTGACTGCATTGTATCTCTATGATGTGTAATGGATCCAGGACTTCTCATTGCCTTGAACTGTAACATATATAATGAAAGAATGAGTTATGAGTCTGACTTGTTAATATGGTTTTTGTCTCACACTGAAAAGAGTTGCTGGTCGACTGAATCCCTCGTGTGTTCTTTTTGACACAAGTAAATGTGTGACACATATTTGGTCTCTGCCATTATATTCTGAGGAGGAATTTTCAAAGGATTTTCCAAATAGCTGGACATGGAATTAGTCCCTCTTAATTACACGGTGGAGAGAGAAAAACGCTCTCTCTCAGACAGACGAAGGTTAATATCAGGCGACGCAATTGTCACAACTGTCTGCCAACACTGTACTTATTGGACAAACTAGAAGTGATGTACTTATAATTTTTGAGTGTCAGAAGACATGGTTGAGCAGCACAACAGGCAACAGAAGATGAATCAAGGCTAGCACCAAGCTCCAGCCAGGCTGTCTCCACTCCACAAGCCCTTTCAAGCCAGACGAGCCTCACAATTTATTGCCTTGTGTCCATTGTGAAGCTCCTTACAGGCAAAACAAAGTAACAGCACCATTTTTCTTTTCTTTTTTCTATTTTAACTGTGGGTATGCAAGCTTGCACAGATAAGAAACACTATTAATAATATAACTCCAAAATAATGCAGAAATCTCAGTTCCATTTTATGTCTCTTACAGTCTCTGACGGGTGCGTATATAAACAAGAAGCTGATTCAGAGTAAAGCTCAACTGCAACAGTGTACTGCACACTTAAATGTTTGTCAAAAAGTTACACACAATAACTAAAACATAAAACACTTTTTTCACAAGGCCTCAAACTGTATGAACCATAACATTTACCAACGAGACATGGACTGTTCAATGGTCTCACATGGTCTTCAGTAATGCTCAGTCACAGACACTTTGCCTCAATGTAAATGTTCATACAGTCAGCCGGGGACTTAGACCAACTGCAACAGAGAAGTTATAGGCTGGGGGGGGGGGATGCCCCCACTGTGGTAGGAAACCAAAGCATAGGGAGAACTTTTCTCCTTCACTTTTTCGGTTTTGTTTAAATTGGCGTGAGTGGGTGATGCATTTCACAAGTTCTTCTTATGCCAGTGGGTATTATGGGATGGGGTTACCCGTGTGAGAATTCTCAGCTTGCTCACAAAAGTAAAAGAATCAGTGAATGGAGAGGTTGAAAAGGAAAAGCAGGGATCCTAAGAGCTCTCCACGCTGTGGTTGGTCATGATTAAATCTCTGAAAAACACTGAAACAGATTCATGGTTTAAGGGGCCCCTGCAGAAAAGGAGTGTACCTGGAGGTTTCTTTCATTCGATCTCAGGAAGTCTTGAGAGAACAAACCTAGAGTGGGTATACGAGTCTGAGACTGGTTCAAGTTCAAGTCTTTTATTGTCAGATGCACAGAACAACACAGTCAGACTGGGCACTAAATTTCTTAGGGACAAGACAACGCAAAGCAACCTGGCATAACATAACATATAAGTACTCAGAACATAAATTACAGAACATAAATGACACCTATGATAAGCAAAAATATAATAAACCTCCTAAATATACAAAATAATGGCTAGTTTGGGCCGTACCAACACACAGAAGGGCATAGAAGGCATTCAACTGGTCGAGTACACCCCCTGGTCGTATGTAAATAGACTTAGGTAAAGATGTCATAATATTGTTGTTGCACATTAGAAGTTTAGGTGTGTTACATGTACTGTGTGTGTGTAAAGCAGGTCTAACAATGTTTAGGAATGATGTTTCATTAATAGTGAGTTAATTGCCTGGAAATGTCTCATGGATTCATGTTATCAGATTAAGAAGTTAATTCACAGACACCATGTATTCATAGCACACATATCTTACTTGATCAACAATGGACAAAAACTGAAAAAAAAGTATTTAGTCTTCAAAGCTAAGGAATCATGCTAACACACTTAAATTTAGATTTACTGTGCTGTACAATTCGTTCTTGCTATGGCACAGCAATCACTTAAACCACTCTCTGAATTAATAACCATCTTTGTTATGCATTATATTTTCAAACCTGTTGACCTACTTCAGAGAGTTGTTTTTGTTAAATGACAGTTGGAGGTCTCAAGCATCTCCATTTTGAAACCCTGTCATTACCATGAGAAAGATATTTGTGTGGAGGTTCCTCAGCTCATTAGGTAAACATAGTGTGCCATAGCAACGCACAGGTTGTGGTTCTCACCATGGCAAACTTACCAAAGCCTGTTGAAAAGCAGTGAAACTGTAATGTTGACAAAATGATGTCAAAAAGATTCACCAAACAGATAACAATTGTGAATGTCAAAAGGGTTACACATGAATAAAAACAGACTTCAACTTGCCAGTATTAGGCAACAGGCAAAAGTTGCACCTACATCTGATCCCAATAATATGTACATCTGACAAAAGCTACATTCTGTGAATGGAACTGATTTTCCTAGCTTCAAAGACGCGTCAAAGAGTGGGGGAGGGTCCAACTGAAAAACTGGTGAAGGCCTTTTGCAACTGTAGTTCATATACCCGTGGTTCATTAGAATTCTTCAGAGATGAATAGCGGGGAGGCCAGGAATAAAGACCCAACGTGAACAGGGTTAAGAAATGTGCTGGGCTGTAAAGTGTTTAATGCATGCAATATGCATAATGCAAAGGAGCTTTAGGGGAGACGGGAAGCAAAGAGATGGGGTGACTGTTTGGGGTCCTTATAGTCAATCATAAGGGTCTTCTGTGTGGTAAACAAAAGACACCACCATGTTCAAATCCATCCATTCAGCAGTCATAAAAGGAACTGTTCCTGCTTTTCGTCACACTTATAGCTCCAAAGAGACTGTAGCTACCAACCAGGGGGTATTATGTTGTCTAGAATACACACGTGATCAAATTAATTCCAGGCATGATACAATTGAACTCCAGACCACAAATAAAGGTGATCCTCAAATATCACAATCCCAATGTAGGATAAATATCACTGGCCTTCCTGCTCAATATGTAGTGTTCACTTTGTCTGTGGCCTCTTCTGAAGATGTAACTTCAGTCAGATGGCTGAGTGGTGAGGGAGTCGGGCTAGTAATCTGAAGGTTGCCAGTTCGATTCCCGGCCGTGCCAAAAATGACGTTGTGTCCTTGGGCAAGGCATTTCACCCCACTTGCTTCGGGGGGAATGTCCCTGTACTTACTGTAAGTCGCTCTGGATAAGAGCGTCTGCTAAATGACTAAATGTAAATATTACCGCTGATGATGTTACCAGATGGAGAAAAGACTGACTTTCACATGTATAAACTATCAACAGTGCTTCGCCTGGGATGTTATGAGAAGGTCAGTGACCTGGAGGGAATGTGACTTGGAGAAAGCTTCAAGTCTAAGAGCTCTGCACTATTAATAAAACATGGACACTATCTTTGTCATACTTGTGAAATCGAAAATACTAGAAAGAACATTTGCAGGAGAGGCTGGAATCCATTCTTATATTTTTTATTTTTATTTATTTTTTCCCAAGTTTTTCATGGTGGTTTTGTTTTTTACATTCTGTTGCTTTGAAACTTGTTTTGATTGGCAGTCTCCCCATTTCATGCATTTGAAAGAGTTAATGTACAACTAAAAAACATAATGTTTAGTGTTGAACCAACTGATGGCGTCAAAGATTAGATTTTCAGTTAAGTATTCATTGAGATGTCACCAAATCATCATAAAAACACTGAACAGATTGGTATGTTCAGTAATATGCTGTAAGGCATGATTGCAGTTAAGTCAGGGCTTGTAGGAAAATTAAGGTATGAAACGCATTGGAAACACTAACAGTCTATACACTTAAAACTTTTCTGTGGATTACATAGCTATAAAAATATAGGTTTTCCCCAAAACAGTCTAAACACAACTGTCTTGATTGTGGTACACTGTTATTTTGCACAAACAAAACATACTTTGTCTCAAGCTATTTTTGCTCCATTGAAACACAAAATAAATGCATATTTGCGCTGCTTGAATAAAATGTTCTCTCAGCAGTTGGTATCTGTGGGGATTATATTGTGCTTTTGTCGTATGCATAACCCTGAGATGACTGTTAAAGTAGATCTGAATAATTTCTTTATGTAGCATAAAGTTGACTCTGCAGGCAGCTTCTGGACTGCAGCCAAAGTCCCTGTACTTCCATTAAGAAGTGAGTTGTTCCCCATTTTGTCCGCATGTTTCACAGTCACTGAGAACACAGCGTTCAATGAATGCATTTCCTCACTGCCCCTGGATTTATCAGAGAGGCTTTTCGCTTTGTCTACAGCTGAGTGTTTCAATAGCTCCAATGTACTGCACACCATTTAGTTTATATTTAGTTCAATTTAGTTCAAAGTAAAGTTCTTACTGGTCACAGGTGGATTCCGATTTGTGAAAAGGTCAGTGTTCAAGAATATCGTGAACTTAACTTTGCTGAAATTACATGCAAGCTGAAAATATAAGCAAATACATGCAACAGCTTTGAAGATCAAAGGTAAATTCTGTGACCATAAAACAGCTTTTGTGGTCAGGCCCAAAGAGTCACATATACTACATTACCAACATCTACCTACAGAACGTATTTCCATCATCCTCACAACACTAATCCTTAGGATTTGAAAACACAGTCTTTATTTTCTGTCATTGAACAGTTAGAAAAGCTAATGGAGGTGTGGTTGCTTCCAGAATAGCAGATGGGGCTATGGAGCTCGATACACTATTTAATCAGGGGGGGGGGGCGGGGGGACATTTGTGAAAATGTTTTCCATAATTGACAAATAAAACACCAAATCCTATATCCATGCCTGTCAAAGGTAGCCTAATAGACCTTGTCCTTTAAAGTGTCCTTTAAATGAGAAAGTAGATTTTACACCTGCCTTGGAAAACTTTGACCTGTAGGAGAAGACATTGGTGAAGATAAACAAGGAATTATAGTTTACATAATAAAGGTTAAATATTAACAGCTGGGTATCTATGAGCACAAAAATAAACAGTTTTCTTGTCATCTCTGAAAACAGACAAAACCAAGCAACACCAAACACCATTATTTTCCAAATTTTTCTTTAAAAGAAGAGATTCATAAAACATTTGGTTTTCTACGTCACTATGTATACTGTATTACAACTAATGTGTGTAAAATGAGGTCACCTGAAACCATATAAAAAAGAAATAATAGTTTAAGATAAGATGAACAGCTTAGTTCAATTTACCAGAGCACATCAGTCAGGATGGCAGTCCAATTAAAATGTCACTCAAACCTACTCATCTTCATTTTAAACCAGTTTAAACCAGTTTCCTTAATATCACCACTATTGGGTTAGTCCTGCTGGTCCCTTACACAGTATTTAAGAGGTGTGGGTACCCATTGATGCATGTGTGACTGGGGAACATTTGTGAGGCCTATTCCTGGACAAAGCAGCTTACAGCCTCTTCAGTGCAGCCAGGACAGTACGCCTAAACTTGCAAAGGGATTTCAGTAGGCCAGCCTCCCTTGCCCTCCATAATTAGACCACCCACAATCACAGTCATGCGCCTGGGATTGTGTTTTCCTAGGGATTCTAGTACAGTCCAGATTGAAAACTGGTTGAGTGGGAATCCCACAGTTGGAACTCATGCTACAGTATGCTTACTGGGATGTGAATTTCGAACCATTCTTAGTACATACTCTATCTTATGTTAGAGGAGAACATCCTACTCTATCCTAGGACTTACATGGTGTACATACACAAGATAAAAAAAGAGGAACTTTGTATTTAATCAAATGTAGCTGAAAATGAAAGAGCTCAATTGTATTGCATTCTTGTTAAGAAGGTCTGTGTGGGGCAGGCAGATAATTTTATTGCAGTTCCACATTCCATGTAATCTAATAGTTCTAACATGTTAAAATGACATTTGTGTATTTGACCTACATCTTAGATTACATTTCAGACTGAAAAACACATGTATCATCAGGAATACGTTTGAATAGGGAGTCAGGTGGCTGAGCGGTGAGGGAATCGGGCTAGTAATCCGAAGGTTTCCAGTTCGATTCCCGGTCATGCAAACTGACGTTGTGTCCTTGGGCAAGGCACTTCACCCTACTTGCCTCGGGGGAATGTCCCTGTACTTACTGTAAGTCGCTCTGGATAAGAGCGTCTGCTAAATGACTAAATGTAATGTAAATGTAAATGAATATAGATGCTTTGGAAAATCACTGCTTCTAATCTACTTGATAGCACAATTGTAGCTACTATCACTTTGTAGGCTACTCTTGTGTGTGTAAAAACATGAAGGACCTCTTTATTTACAATTGAAAATGAACTTACAGGATACATAGACCCATTTATTAGGTTCGAGGAACTCTTTGAATGAGTGCTTTACATATAATACAACATCATATTTTTACGATAATGTAAGGCTATTACTTGGGTTACAGACACAAGACAATATGCAATTTGTGTAGCAGCAAAAATACACAACACTGGTCAGAATGACAGTAATAGTAATACGTTTAGTTGACAGTCTTCCTCGACAAAAAGTTATGTAATTTTCCTGAACGAGGTTCATGTGTGTCCTACTGGTTGCGTGCGAGAAAGCTGTACATTGAGGAAAAGTCTCGATTACATACAGGGACGTAATATGAATAATACATTTGTTTATTAGTCAGTTGCACGCCGGCTGAGCGGGGATTTCTCTTCTGGGCACTTGACAATGGCAAAAAGTAACACGTACGCCCATGGCGTGCACCGGGAATTTTAAACGAGAACCATACGATTACGCATTTTGATTGACATCCAGACGAGCTAGTGTGCGTGGTTCTAGGCTGTAGCCAGTTTCTCGCACTTGCTCCCAAAGCATTTTACACGGGCGGAGTCGTCCCGTTTATCGATAGTGTACGGACCGTTACAGTTGGCGAATTAATCTTTACCTACTTAAAAAAAATGTTGGTCGAGTGAGTGTAAACTTTTTTAGGTACTAAATGTGTTTAGCGTTAGGAATCATTGCAGGGATATATTTTGCCATTGTATCAACCGAATTGGAATTTTACACGGCAAGGAGTATTCATTGACTCTTCAGCTCGCGGGCCCTTTCATGCAAGTGAGTACCCAGCTCGCACTTCTGTACTCAGCGTGTGGGTGTTGTAATACTGCATGTACCTTTTGTGGAAACATGATTTTTGCTAACATAAATATTAGTGTTCAAAGCACATATACAGCTCAAAGGGACTGTAGTTTATAAGATTAAAGGGTTAGATCTGTAGGAACTAAAACTTTACTTTAGCGAGCTATAGTGAAGACTGAGTAACTATTAATGCCGAATGCATTAGCCAACAGCACCAACTAGCTAGCTAGCAACTTTATGCAACCACACTGAAACTGCATACTTTTGTAGCTAACTATAAATAGGGAGGAATATTCTCAACTCGTTCATATAATCTACCGTTTTTAGCTTGAAAGGTTTTAGACTCCAACTGTCTTATGTGCCCTTTACAATTGTTACTGGAAACTAAGTAGGCATCAAAACGAATGTCATATAGTATAAACGATGGACAATGTAGTGGTCCTCTCAATCATTTACTGAACATTGTGTAAGAAGATGTCATGCAGTCTTACGCAACCTGTTTCTAATGGCCCTCTGTCTGTATTGTAGATCCGAGGGGCGTTTTCAAGGCCAGCGCTGCGGGCCACGGATGGGAACGTACTGCTTGCCTCGAGGCACCACAACGGTGGGGTGGATTGCAGTGTTTCAAGAATGACCTGAACGGTAGAGAATGTAGCAAAGAGAAAAATCACAATTGTTCAGCAGTTACATTTCGTAAGGGTGTTTTGGCAACGGTGTGCTTTGCTCACACGTTGCATATATAGATAAAGAAACCCAGAGACAAACTATTATCAGTAGAAATACTGTCAATCAAGTAGTTCAGGGGTCTGTATTTTTACTCCGAAGAACACAGTGAAACCAAGTGGTCACCATGAGTGCGGAAGGGTATCAGTACAGAGCGCTTTACGACTACAAGAAGGAACGAGAGGAGGACATTGACCTGCATGTTGGGGATATATTGATGGTGACCAAAGGGGCCCTGGTGGCTTTTGGGTACAGTGAAGGACTTGAGGAGAGACCAGAGGACGTTGGCTGGCTGCCTGGCTTTAATGAAACCACTCAGGAAAAAGGGGACTTCCCAGGGACATATGTCGAGTTCATTGGCAAGAAGAGGATCTCTCCTCCCACTCCCAAACCAAGGCCTGCCAGACCGTTACCAGTGGCACCACGCTCCTCCAAGACAGACTCAGATTCTGAACAAGGTGAGTGTTTAGATTGAAATGGGGGGGAGGGAAATAAAACATTTCACTACAGGTTTGACCTACTCCTGACTGTGACACCCATGACTTCTTGTTGTAGGTTTGATGGGGACTAAAACAAACACGTTACCAAAGGTTGTCTTACTACTTAGTTTATCCATATTCCATTAAACCACAACACATAACAAACAATGATTAGGTTACTGTTAATTGTATTTCCCCTTTTAATTTGACCTACAGTACTTTCTCTTCTCTTCGCTTGAACATGAGCAATAATCCCATAGTCTTTGGTCTTGGAGCGGAAACTCTTTTGACCCAACCAAACAAGGATCGACTTGTGAATCGTATTGGCTCCTGCAATCCATATTTCTCCTCAAGTAATCAATATGGCTTTTCCTCTCATCCTGAAAGATTGGACATGCGTGACGCTGGGTCACTTTCTCCTAACTCAGCAGGAAGAAGTGCGTCACCGATTGAAGTGCATGAGTCGTGCGTGCATCCACCACAACCTAATAAGACCAGTGGAAATCTGTTGCCATGGAGTCTGGTAGAAGCGTAGGTGTCCTTAGACAACATCCGAGGCAGATGACTAGAGATGCAGATGAGTAGAGATGCAGAAGTGTTTGTCACGCTGACTGAAGCTTTTTATCAACAGAAAGAGGAAATTGATTCGTGATTTGTCTAAATTGTTCCTTTTTCAATGTATCTGTCCTAAATGGGTTTAAGTAACTGCTTCTCTTCCTCTCTCTCTCTCTCTCTCTCTCTCTCTCTCTCTCTCTCTCTCTCTCTCTCCCTCTCTCTCTGTCTCTCTGTCTCTCTTTCTCTCTCATTTTCATCCTCTCTTTCCCTTTCAGCTTAACTTCTCCGTCTAAAAAATATCTCCATTGTTTCCAAACATCGTTAGATTGTCTCTTTCCTGGTATTCCATTAGGCCTACATTACAAATATACTGTTTCTTCAGGCCTGTGTTTACATTGAACACTGCTGGGAAAGTGTGCTTACATCGCTCTACAATTGCAGCCTTGATATAAAACGCTGTTGCTCAGATATCCGGAGGCCAGTTGAATGCTAACCAGGCCCGAGAGCAATGATACTGCTGGTGTCCAGACCACAGTGCATTGTGGTCTTGAGTGCATCTGGGACGAGCGTCACCAGTGGACGCTAGAACCAGTTCCTGTGTTACTTCCCATACACTCGAAGAGTCTCGCGTCAGTCATGCTGTTTTCTGCTGACTAATCAACATATGACGCATGTTTTAGGGAGATTACTTAGGCCTTCTTACGATGTGCTAGTTCCCACATTTGTGCTCTTGGCCACAGGGAGGTTAAGGGGGGGGGGGGGGAGAGAGAGAAATCTCCAGTAACTTTCATGTTGTATAGTCTTTGATATCTGCAAGTAAGACAAGTCGTTATAAATTACAGACTTGAACATGGCCTCATCGCCCAACAAGTATTTGTTTTAGTTTTTTAGATGAACCGTCATTATGAATACTGTATTGTCTTGCTAGCCTATGCCTTAGCTCAACTATGGTTACTTAGTTGGTTTTCAGTGGGTGACCTTTGTGGAGGTATTGTGAAATTCTTTGCTGGACCTAGCAGGGCGAGTAAAGATCCGTAAGAAGGGGCATGTGTTGAATGGCTGTTGCTCGGTTGAGTGGCAGTGCTGAGGCTGGAGAGAGTGTGAATGTAGCACCAGGAGAAGAAAAGTCTCTGTGTCACAGCAGAGAGAGAGAGAGAGAGGGAGAGAGAGAGAGAGGGAGAGAGAGAGAGAGAGAGAGAGAGAGAGAGAGGGAGAGAGAGAGAGAGAGATCCGGGGCTCTTAGGCCTGAACAGGGAAGGGGCCTGTGTGGGGTGCTAGAGGCCTTGGAGAAGGGGAGAGCGAGGGGTGTTTGGGGGTGGCTGGCAGGAGGGGCTGTAAGGGGGTGGGCATTGGAAGTTCTGGGGGCTTAGACCTGGGGGGCTAAAGCAAGGGGCTGTAGGGAGGCTGAGCGCTTTGAGTTGGAGGCAAGGCTTCTTGTTGCTTCAGAGTGGTGGTGATTTATTGCCCGCCACTGAGAGATCTGGCAGATCCCTCACTCCCTCTCCTCCAGCGCTTCAGTGCCCCAACCCTCCCTCCCTACTTCCCCCCTTCCTCCTGCTCCTCCTCTTTTTTAATGTTTTGATAATGTTCCTGGAGTCGGCTCCGGCTGGGGGAGAGAGGGGAACTCGGAGTCTTGGAAAGGGGCCTCTGCACTCTGAGCCACAGGGGTTTACTTCAGAACAGCAGATGTGGAGGGAGAGGGGGGGGGGGGGAGAGAGCGAGGGAGGGAGGGGGAGAGGGAGGGAGACAGGGAGGGAGGGAGGGGGAGAGGGAGGGAGGGAGGGGGAGAGGGAGGGAGGGAGGGATGGAGGGAGGATAGGCAGGGAGGGAGGGAAAGAAAGAGAGTCTGGCTGTAGAAATATTCTGCCTCATACCAGCAGCCCTGGGTTTTTAGAATACTAATGTATTTGCTCCTTTACAGGGCCTCTCTGTCGAGAGGGTCTCTACTGTATGTGTCCAGGCCAGCCAGTAAGTCACACAGAGGGAACTGTGAGCCTGAAACGACAGATAATAAAGTCTCACTTCGAACTTCCGTTCTCTCTCTTGGCTAAAACGAGAATGCCCAGAACTTCTCGTGTATGGGTCATGGATATGCTCCCTGAACAGGCAAGTTATAAACAGCCGAGGTTGATGTTAGTGTGACTCACTAATGGAAACTAGAACATACTGGTTTATGTCTATAAAACTGTCGTGGCCGGTGCCAACAGACATGTGGTTCTTGCATTACCGCGCATCATAACCTTTTTTTTTTTATTCGTTTTGCACCATCTAGTTCATAATCTCTTATCGCAGCAACGTCAACAAACGTCCACTTCAGTTGACAAGAGTTGATGGGTGTAAGACAGGCTCCTCCATCTGTTGCATCGAACATTCAGTTCCCTGAAGTTCAATGTTTAAAGTTCATGTTTGCTTTTTCTCCTCCAACCGTCCTCGGTAGAGGCTGTTCTTTTCGAAAGGGTTCAGATAAACTCTGGCAAATCTGATTGTTACTTGCGAGGCTCCGACTACTTGCTCGGTCTTGCTCAGGAAAAAGATTTGACGCTATTGGTAGTCGCTGGTCCATGTCGACACGTGTTTGCAGTTCTCTGTACCAAGCGCTCCCCTTTTCGTAATTACGGAGAGATATTTTCGTCCGGCGATGTGTACGGATAAAACACTTTTATCAGTTGTCTTATCTTCTCTGTGACATTTCCGGCCAAATCTTCATGCCTTGAGTATCCTTCAAGTGCGCTTGTACCATGTGCACAGTTGAGTGCTGTTTTGTAACTTTCTCACACAGGAGGGAAGGGAGTCTGTGACGCACTGAAAAATGGAGAGAGAGAGAGACACTGGGGGAAGATAGGAATGCTCATGTTAGACTTATTCGAGTGGTATAGTGGAATATAGTTAGCGTATAGCCTGTCCCGTGTACAAAGATCGAAAGGAAGTGAGACGATATTTGGAGCCCCCCCGGTGACATTTCCATCACAGGAAAGACAATGGCTGTCCAGAGAGACAGTGAGGGAGAAGTGTAGAGCACACTGCATAGCTGGAGATGAGGATCATGAAGCTCTCTCCCCTTCAGGGGCCTCATCGCCACTCAGATGAACATCTGCTGCATTGAGCAGTTTTTCTGGAGGAGAATTGTTGCTCTGCTCCACAAAGACACCCCCCCCCCCCCCCTCCAAACGCTGGTACGGAGAGCGTTTGTAATCTTCTGTAGTCAGGGCCTGTGATGGATTACTGACCCCATCTGAAGGCAGTAGCAACACAAAAAAAAAAAGCGAAGGCATTATTTGAGCTGCATAATGTGACAGTGGGCTCTAATGTGATGCGCTTCTCTGCGGGGCTGCTGGTGGCTCTGCTCGTCGAGGACAGGGGGGGTGCTTCTTTGCTGGAAGGCTAGGGGGCATGCAGACTGCATGGTAGACTGATTTGTGGGCGCTGCAATGAATCAGTATTGTACTAAGTGCTGATTGCAGTAAACTGGGGCACAATGCTGCCGGAACAATAAATGGATGTCCTGTCAATGGGAGCCGAACGGTGGCCGTTTCACACAGTGTCGGCTCATCACTGCTTCTCGCTCAGCGGTTAGCCACACGTGCTGGTGTCGGGTTCACCTTTTTGTCCTCCGGCCGTGCGAAACGCTCACTGCCCCGTCTCTTGAGGTTGGCGATACTCGTTTCTGCGTGAATGTGCGCTCGTTGGGCTAAGTGTTCTGCAGCCCACACGTGTCGTCGTTGTTCTGTTTGTTTGTTTCTCCCCTGTGATCTCAGAGGATATCGGCATAATCACATTTGAGCTGCTCGTGTATATCAGTGCTTCCCAGAATCACAATATTCAAATATCCAGTGGAAAAAAAGTAATTTAAGAGCACAATAAAGACTATCCACATTGTAATTGGATTTCTCTTTTTTAAGCCCCCACCAAACTACGTTGGGCTGCACAATTCCAGTAAAAGCCTGTTTTATGGGCCTGTGTGCGTGAGAGAACGCACATATGCCTTTCATTACTTGATCGCCTTCAGAGACTGAAGTCTGAATTGGCAAATCTTCTTACTGGAGGCAAAGCATGTCTGCTAGCAGGATTAGCCACTCATTGCAGAGAGGGGGGAGAGAGGGAGACAGAGAGAGAGAGAGAGAGAGAGAGAGAGAGAGAGAGAGAGAGAGAGAGAGAGAGAGAGAGAGAGAGAGAGAGAGAGAGGGAGAAGAGCGAGAGAGAGAGAGAGAGGGAGAAGAGAGAGAGAGAGAGAGAGTTTGAAAAAAAACGAAAAAGGAGGGGGAGAAAGATAGAGGGGTAAAAGGGGGAAAAATAAATAGGTAGAGGACAACAGAGAAGGAGGGGAGGGAGAGAGAGAGAGAACAGAGAAGGAGGGGAAGGAGAGACATTTGAAATATGCTGTGGACTATCCGAGCATGCTGAGGGATTCGTGTGAGGCTCAAGTTGAACAAGAGGTGTGGCGTTACGTAACAGTGCGAAGGGGATGGGATTGGAGGCCGTCTCAATACCTCAAGCCAGCGCGTCTCGAATACCGAGTGTCTTCACCGAATGTGATAGGTTTCACTCTGGTTATGTCAATTGATCAAAGAGGGGGGGAAAGAGAGCGAGAGAGGGGATAGAGGGAAGAGAGAGAGAGGGAGAGAGAGGGAGGGAGAGGGAGAGAGAGTGGGAGAGAGGGAAAAAAGAAAGAGAGAGAGGGGGGGGTCTGGTGGAAGTCTGACTTTCAGCTGTACAGTTATGATGGACATGGGTTAGTTTCCTTATCAGACTAACGTAAGTGTGAGTAGATTGAGACTGAAATACAGGGGTAAAATAAAAATGTACTATTTAGAATATCGTAATAAACTACTGAAGGTCTATCACAAATATATGTTTCACACTTTGCCCCATTTAACATCCTTTGCTCTGGTAGACCCAATTTTGCCTCTCAGTAGTGTCCAAACTGCCCTGCAGCCGACGCTGTAGCAACAGGCTTTTCATTGGCTCTCTTAGTTTATGCACTGCACGTGTCGTCCTACAGGGGGAGACATTGCCTGACTTTTGCTGTACCTTCGCTTCCGTTTCATGTGTAGAAGCTCAAGGTCTTGCACCCCAGCACGCCAGTAAGCAGAGCAGACATACAGACATATACATACTTGCCTATTGCAATGATGACAGTGGGTTTTGCTCAAATCCTCATTTCACAGACTTGGTAATGAGAAATCGATCATCAAACACTTCAGGTTTTGCCCTCTTAAGTCTGTCATAACTTGACAGCCATCTCATATATACTTTTTAAGTATATATATATTTTAGGATCATCCTCAGGTTTCAGAGGCACGTTTCAATCAGACCTTTTTCTTCCAAACAAGAAGAAATAGCCCAACCTCTAAAAATGCAGTACACTTGAGCAGGGCTCTCTAAATTTAACCAAAGTGTACGCTATCTTTAGTCTCTCCTGTCTGTGGTGCCCCTTCTCTGGCCCAAGGCACAGTCTGCAGTTCAGCCAGTTCAGATTCTGTACTGTTTGAACTGGAACTACAGCAATGCTAGGGGCAGCTGTTCCAACTTCCTCAACCTGTGGTTGACTGGCTGGTTGACTGGCTGGCTGGCTGGCTGGCTGGCTGGCTGGCTGACAGTCAGTCAGTCAGTCAGTCAGTCAGTCAGATGTACAGAATGAGCAAGGCCCTCTGGGATATTATGAGAAGGTCTGTTAAACATGCAGGCTTGTGGAGACTTGTTCATGGGGCCCCTCTTTCACCCTCACTCTCCTTACCCGAGTTGCCAGGGCAACTGACTTCTCGTATTGGGAGAAAGTTTGAACAGAGGATCCTGATTGGTTCAGAGGATCAGCTGCTGTGAAAACAAGACTGTGGTGAATTTTAACACATTCATGTCCGTATCCGAGGTAAAGGAGGCAATTTTCGAGAAAGACCTTTGGTGCAAAGACCAATGTTTATGTAAGCATATCATTAAATGATCTTTTCCTGCACAGTGAATCCATGTTGTGTTTTACTAGTCTCAGCATTTGTACTCATGGATTTGCATTGTGCATTGGTATTCTAATGTTCTCGTGCTGAAAGAACCTGTTTCACATTTAGAAACACAGCTTTTAAGAGGCAGTGAGACCAGCTCTTTCCCCTTGCATGTTTGCATTCACTCGAGTTTTATGCAGGCCAAAGCAAAGGGGCCCTGTATGGGTATGGTTTCTCTGTCTCTCTCTCTCTCTGTCTCTCTCTGTCTCTCTCTCTCTCTCTCTCTCTCTCTCTCTCTCTCTCTCTCTCTCTCTCTCTCTCTCTCTCTCTCTCTCTCTCTCTCTCTCTCTATACATCTCTCTCCATTTCTCTCTCTCCCTATACATCTATCTCTCTCTCTTTCTAAATTTCTCTCTCTCTCTCTACATTTCTCTCTCTCTCTCTCTACATTTCTCTCATTCCTTCCATCTCTACATTTCTCTCTCTCTCTTGCTCAACCTGTACATTTTGTCTCTATCTCTGCATTTCCCCACCCGTCTATCTCACATCTCCTGCTCTCCCTCTATCTGCCACCCTCTCCTTATCTCTCTCCATCTCT
The DNA here is from genome assembly GCF_038355195.1 of Osmerus mordax. Taxonomy (NCBI): domain Eukaryota; kingdom Metazoa; phylum Chordata; class Actinopteri; order Osmeriformes; family Osmeridae; genus Osmerus; species Osmerus mordax. Next base: position 2,773,424 of record NC_090069.1, on the reverse strand, counting down.
CTCTCTCTCTCTGCCCGAGGCGGAGGTGTCCCATCAGAGACATTCTCAGAGCCTACTTGTTCCTGTGCCAGCATGGAAATCACCAACCGATGGCTCCCCACATTTCTGCCATTTTTTGTGTGTCACTCAACACCATCCCGGCCCAACTGGAACGAGCAGGTCGTCTGACGCTACCAAGAAGCAACTCTATCTGATCCCTCCGCGTGTCACTCACAGGGCAGCTATGGATAGAGTAAATAAACAGAAGACTAGACCCTGACACCTCAAATAGCCCTGTGGTTCCAGAGAATGGCAGTTGGGCAGTTGAGAAATGACTTTGAATATAGTATAGTCTCGCGACGATGCTCTACCGCAAATGTCTAAGAACACATCGGTCGTACAAGCAACTTGCTCTTAAAACACGATTCCCATATTCCCATTGTGTGTGTGCAAACAGCATTCCGCCTTTGTCAAGTGCCATGTTCCTGTTTTAAGTGGAATAAAATCTGTCAGCTACATGGAATAGACATTCATTGTGCTCGGCCAGTTATCTTTTGGACATGTAACACGCTGGAGGGCAGGTGTAAATTTAACCACAGATTATAAGTAAGTAAGTAAGTAAGACTTTATTTATATAGCACATTTCATACAAGAATTGTAGCTCAAGGTGCTTTACATAAAATCAATAAAAACAATAATACAAGTGATAAACAATTCAAACTAAAATAAAAATCCCAATAAGATCTCTGTTCAAGAGAAAAAACAACTTTAAAAGTAGGAAAACCCTTTTGAGATAAAATTACTTAAATGCTTCGGTAAAAAGGTAGGTTTTAAGCTGTCTTTTAAAAATGTCTAGAGTGTTTGCTTCCCTAATATTTATGGGTAATTTGTTCCATAGTTTTGTGGCGTAATTGACAAAGGCCGAATCACCAATCTTCTTATGACTGCTTCTGGTGACCTCTAATAGGCCTGCATTTGATGATCGCAGTGTTCTAGCTGGTGTGTAGTTTATAAAGGAGTTAGCAATGTAGCTAGGTCCTTGTCTGTGTAGAGCTTTGTATGTGAGGAAAAGCATTAAAGTCAATTCTGAAGGTAACAGGGAGCCAGTGTAAAGTAGCTAGGACAGGACTAATGTGTTCTCTCCTTTTAGTTTTGGTTAATAATCTAGCTGCAGAATTTTGAATGAGCTGTAGTCTTTCAGTGGTTTTCTTGGGAAGACCAGTGAAAAGTGCGTTACAGTAGTCCAGCCGGCTGGATATAAAAGCATGAATTAACTTCTCTGCATCATTTTGGTTTATGAATGGTCGTACCTTTGCTATATTCCTCAGGTGAAAGAAAGCTGTTTTGGTCACTTTATTAATGTGAGAGTTGAAATTCAAATCTGAGTCCAGGATTACACCGAGACTCGTCACCTCTGGTTTAAGACGGGGTTAAGCCTCCAAGATTGTGAATTGACTTTCCCAGAAGCAGGTTTGGCAGAGGACAGCTAGCAGTGTAGGGTATCTGTCTGGGCAAAAGGTTACACTGTCAAGGTGTGCAAAGGTGGCACTGGGTGTCTACATCTCTATTTAGGGAAACTTCTGTTTTCCAAGTTAAGGATTTCAGATTCTCAGAAACCCCCCCCCCTCCCCCCTCTCTCTCTCTCTTTTTTTCTCTCTCTCTCTCTCTTTTTTTTCTCTCTCTCTCTCTCTCTTCATTCCTCTCTCTCTTCCTTTCTGTCTCTCTCTCTCTCTCCATTCCTCTCTCTCTCTCTTTTTTTTCTCTCTCTCTCCATTCCTCTCTCTTCCTTTCTGTCTCTCTCTCTCCATTCCTCTCTCTCTCTTTTTCTCTCTCTCTCTCTCTCTCTCCATTCCTCTCTCTCTTCCTTTCTGTTTCTCTCTCTCTCAGGCCAAGCCTGTTCGCACTAATGCCTTCCAGATGACTAGTCTTCCACTGAGTGTTGCATTTTAGGGGGTTTGGTTTTTGATAATCCGTTAAATTCACAGTCACGCAGCTTGCCCCTTTTCTTTTTTTCACGGCGTTAGCAAACGGGGAAGAACCATTAAATATGGCCGGTCATTAGTTAGTTTACCTGGCTAGCAACCGTTCTCGAGAGGAAGCAAACATTTCCAGGCTAATGACTAGTTTGTATGTGCAAATGGCTACGCTGGATGTCCGTTTAATCCCTGTTTGATTTTTTTTATATACATATATAATTTCAGGGTACAGAGAAATGAAAATAAGGAAACGTAAAAAGGGCTCCATTCATGCCCCTGCGTTTGAAACTACACACTCGTAGTCTCGAACAGTTAGCCCTTTCAGAAAATCGCTCTTCAAAATAACCTTTCGTAAAGCCAAATAAAATCTTTGCCAGCCCCCTGAATCCTTTCATGTCCACACCTGGATGCTAAGATCTCGTGAAAAAACTAGCGAAAACGCCAGACCTGGCTTGCCTCATGCATATCAGAAGCTGTTAGCTTAGCCTCTTGATCCACCCCAACTCTACCTTAATGGTATCCTAGTGCTCAGCACCTCTCAATCTGAATCATGCTGTTGTGCTCTCCTGCTTTTTGGTCTTACTCAACACCCCTTTGGTCTTGTGTCTGTGGCTTTGAAGTGAAACTCCAATCCACCCCACCTTCTTACACTCCATGCTCAGTACCTTGCCATGTGAACGGAACGATCTGAAAGGCACATATTTATTAATAGGCTGTCTGAGCATGCGGCGAATGGCAGTGCATTTTTTGGTTAGACTGAATGACATTGTAGGTCTGAAATTGAACTTTTTTTTCTTCTCTTTTTCATCTTTGTCAACGAGGCCGATATTTTCACTCGGCTTGTTGAATTTCGTTTCCTCCGAGTTTTAATTTGGTTTACAAACACCGACCACACCCGTAACTGCCTATGTTGGCTCAAATGCAAATCTTCAGTGCCCCCAGACATAGTTTCATGGGGGTGGCGAGATGTGACCACTGAAAGGCTTGGGGTGGCACACCAAAATGAAAACCCATATCTGAAGTCAATATGAGAGTTATGGAATTGCATGCTGATATACTGTTCTATCTCCTTTGTTTTTGTTATTTACCAGTTAATGTTACAAATGATCTGATGTGCATAGACTAATACGGATAACTCTGACTCGCGAGGGTGGGGGGGGGGGGACAGTGGGGAGGCCAGCAATTGTATCCGGGTGGTTGTGGCCCCCCCTGGCCTCCCCTTGGGGGTGCCACTTCGGTCTTGGATGTCACGCAAGTAAATGAGACCCAACCTTGACGTTCCCCCTTCACCCCTCAGCCCTGGTACTGCTGGACCTGACGGAGCAGTTTGCCCTCCCAGAGACGGCCCCCCCCATGCTGGCCAGACTACTGGAGGCCATCGAGAGGAAAGGTGAGCCGGGCAGACTGGACACCCCGGTCTCCTGTAATTTGGAAGAAAACACCGCTCATGTGTCACGTTGGGACCTTGCTGTTCCAATTGTGACTGTTCCGTCTGATGACCTTTTGCCAGATCTGTAATCACATTAGTATAGAACGCTACCGGGAAAAAACCTTAAGTAAACATTCGATAGACCCTACATGGAAACACAGTTCCTTGAGGACAAATCTGGAACGGGGACCGTAGCCATGTCTAATGTGCCTGTGTCTGTGTAGGTCTGGACAACCCCACGCTGTACCGCACCTTCACAGCTGGCGGTGGACTGGAAGTCAGACAGTGCTTTGAGATCGGTGAGTAGCATCTCTATTGTACACAGACATGGAGGTCCTTGGTCCTTGGTCATCTCTGTAGTACACAGACATGGAGGTCCTTGGTCATCTCTATAGTACACAGACATGGAGGTCCTTGGTCATCTCTATAGTACACAGACATGGAGGTCCTTGGTCCTTGGTCATCTCTATAGTACACAGACATGGAGGTCCTTGGTCCTTGGTCATCTCTATAGTACACAGACATGGAGGTCCTTGGTCCTTGGTCATCTCTATAGTACACAGACATGGAGGTCCTTGGTCCTTGGTCATCTCTATAGTACACAGACATGGAGGTTGTCTGCAAAACCAAACTGATCCTGAGTCTTGTCTCTGGCCCGTGTCTGCAGACCCCCCCTCGGCGGAGCTGGATCAGATGGAGCTACCGATGCTGTGCGACGGTCTCCGTAGATACCTGCAGGATCTGCCCCAGCCGGTCATCCCTGTGGTCATCCACTCTCAGATGGTCAGCGCCGCCCAAGGTGACCGACGCCACAATCGGGACTCTCTACTGCACCGGTTCTCAACCCTGGTCCTCAGGAACCCCCCTCGACCTGCATGTTTTAGATGTTGCCCTCTTCCAAACAAACCTGAATCAAATGAGTGAATTTGAATTATTTTCGATTTCATGCTCTGCAAGAGCCTGGTAATGACCGGTCATTTGTAATGGGGTGTGTTGGAAGAGGGGGAACATCTCAAACATGCAGGACAAGGGGTTCCCTGAGGACCAGTGTTGAGAACCAGTGCTCTGCTGTCACACAGAAGCCTGTTCTACACCTCACATAGCCGTCATCGGTACCTTAACTCGCCCGGGTATAAAAAAAAACGTCCAGCGCGTGTTGAATGTGGAGAGACATTGTCGTCTGCGTCGAGAAGCACTGTGGTTTGGAATGTTGCCAGAGCATGTCATCACCGTAGCAGATCACATGATGTCACTCGGTGTAAGTCGATCGTTATTCTAAAGCACCAGTAGCCATTTCCTTCCTGTCAGTGGAAGTGCTAGCAAAGACTGCTTCTGTCAGTTTCTGACCCAGTGTTGTGTTTTTGTTCAGTTTTGTTGTCGTTTTGTTGTCTCTGAATATCGGTCTGGAGGGGCTGTGCCTCAACCCAAAGGCACAGTGTGTCTAGTTAATGAATGACCTAAAGCCTGCTAACCTAATCTGCCCCATGGCTGCTATTGAACGTCCTGTACCTTTGAACAACAACCCACAAGACCTGCTCCTAGTGCCAATATCCACTCGATGGACCTGGTGTATAGAACACACTCACACCTTCCCTTATTTTTGCTTTCCGTTTCTTCCTGAATTTACATCTTTCTTTCTGTTCTCTCTGTATATTTTTTTAAAACCCCATTTCACTTCTTCTTCCTGTCTGTGTAGCTCCTCTTCATCCTCCTCAACTCACACCGTTATCGAGAGTTGGGTTTTCTCTGTCACATGGCCAGAAACAGGATACTTGTGGTTGATAGGAACTAAAACAAGCCTGAAAGTTTATCTCCTGCATCTCCGGATCAGCCAATCACCTGCAAGTGTACCTTGCACTCATTGTCAAGCGCACAATCGCACTGTGGTTTCAACCCCTACCTGTTCACATTGCCTCTTTTTCCTACTCACACTTCGGTCGCTCGGAAAGAATCCTTTTTCTGACGTTTCAGCATTAGCTTAACAGGACTTGAGGGTCCCGTGCTCCCTTGAAAAATAAATAATCCCTGCGGCTACGTTACTGAAGGTAATCTTGAGATTTGGGTAGACCACCCTGACCCCCTGCATGCGTCTGACCCGCTGTCCAACAGACACGCCGAGCCCAGAGGAGTGTTCCCGTCTCCTGAGAAGCATTGCCAGCTCCCCCAGCCTGCCAGCCCAGTACTGGCTCACCCTCCACTGCCTGCTGCGACACTTCTCCAGGGTGTGCCGCAACGGGCCCAAGAACCTGCTGAGCGCCAGGGCACTGGGGGAGATCTTCAGCCCGGTGCTCCTCAGACAGCAGGCTACCAGGTGGGTGTCTCTCTCTCTCTCTCTACGGGACGGGACGGGGGGGGAGTATGCCCGAGACAAGCGAGCGGTGGGTAGAACCTGACACGTCCTTGCGGTCTGTCCGGGAGAGACATCTACGAAACAAACACAAAATGCGCCACACACGAAGACGGGGGGTGACTCACGCCGGCACACACCGGGCGGCTCGCTCGCCCGGACGAGTCGAGACGGCCAGACGACACACACACACCTGCAGGCAGGCACGCACACAGCCAGGCACGCTCGCTCGCTCACGCATGCTGGCTCATGCAGGGGGGAGAGCCTGGGGCAGGAACGGCTTCCTGATCTCAGTCTGTCGGGTGCACACGTTAACGGGAGGGGGGGGGGGGGGGGGGGTTGAGTTGGAGATTTTCAGTTTGCCAGCTGTGCTGTGCAATTAAAAGAGAAAGGCTTGAATTCCCATCAGTTTGAGACAAGCCCAGATTAAACCCAACAGCAGGAGTAGTCGGTCGGGGCTTGGAAACTCTGACTGTGTTTGACTGTGTCTTTTTTCCTTCTGTGTAGCTGTGAACCCAGCCCTGAAGCCCACATCAAGATCATTGAGACTCTGGTGACCAGCGAATGGAGTGAAAGCCAGGCAGCTCCAGGTAACACACTCTCCTCCATATACCTGAACACACTCTATGTCTCTCTTTCTCTCTCACACACACGCACACACACACACACACCTGGCTAAATTCTCCCTCTCACCTCTGGAGCGATCGCCTGGCGAAAACCATTAAAGCCCAACAACGACCAATTTAGACTTCCGCGCCATTGTGAACGCCGTGCGTGGGCCGTGAGACGGCTGAATGGCCAGATGCATATTTCATACTGCGGCGGGGCTCGGCAGAGTGACCGAAGGGCTGCGGGGGTAGAGAACAGCAGGGGACCTGTGCTATTATTAGATTCAAGAGCAGTTCGTAAACGCCGTGCTGCAGCAGAGCAGACTGGAGCACCCTCGACCTGGCTTCCAGCGTAGGCCTGACGTTGGACCCGACGCATGCTGGACGAGGTCTGCACGGCTCTGAAAGAACTGCGTTGTTGGCATGCCAACCAGGGGAATCAAAACTAGCTTCCATGGCTACGTGCAGAACTCGGACCTCCATGGCCCTCTCTGTAACAGGAACTGGACTGCATACGTCTTTTGATGCTAGTTTAGTGGGGGGGAGGGGGGGTATAAATCCTGACTGTGTTATAACATGGTGTTGGAACAGACTAAGTATCCTGGGACAAGCAGGGATCAGCTTTGGATTTAACAATGTTGCAAATTGAGGGATACAGGCCACCATATATTTGTGATGCCAAAGCCCCTAGGAAGTGGGTCTGAACATACTTTGTGTACATTTGAATATGAAACCTTGTTTGAGTAAGTCAAAGTTCAAGTCGACAATTGGGCTCCCAGGGGAATTCCTGCTGTCGTTTTTTTTTTTTTTTTTTTTTTTACACACAGGTCGAGGAATAGAGTAATTCCTTAACAGGTAAAACATCTCCCTACCCTGCACAAGGTCGGTTTTGTTTCCGAGGCTTGCTGGTCTAAGTTCCAGTCCCAGGAGGATCTGCCAGTGTGGTGGTTTCGGAGTACAGAAAATTGCGTGGCACGGTTGTGTTTTTACAGCGCTAGTTAAAAGCGCCGTCTGGAGCTGGGCTGGACCAGAGGCCCAGGCCCGGGCTGCCTGTTTAAACAGTTTATTACCTGTTAGGGCCTATTTATAGCGTCCCTTTGCATGGACCACTCTCAGCTGTCGGTAATTCGCACCTGCAGGAGCAGTGGGGCGATGGGGGAGGCCGGGCACAGTGGGCGGCAGTTGAGGCCAAGACCCAACTGTAAATGCCTAGTTTTCTTTCTTTTGAGTCGACTTGGGACTCTTCCTACACACACACACACGAAGGCACTCTCTTACCGCACCACACATGCTCATATCAAACTGGTCAGATGTGTAGATGTGTCAAGCTGGCTGGATCTCACCCCGTCTCAGCGCGAGGCCGTGTTTCTGAGGTTGAACATGTGTAAGTTCTCAAAAAGCCCAGCGTGTGAGTGGGTGTACGTGTGAACAACTTTGTGTGTGTATGTTTCTATGAATGAGAGCACGCGTGTGTGTGTGTTTTCACGTACATGTGTGTGTGTGTTCACGTACGTGTGTGTGTGTGTCTGAACGCCTCCTCCCAGTTACTGGGAGCCTATTTTAAGTAAGCGACAAAAGGCCCACTTAGATTTGGTTGGCTGGAAAGTTGGTCTGCTCCACAGAGCACCTCTTGTTAGTGGGACGGCTGCTCCTACTTCCTAGGGCGACACTCCTCCCCCCTCACCCTCCTCCCCCCTCACCCTCCACCCCCCTCTCCCTGACTGCTCCACATGCCCCTCCCTGCCTCAAAGTGCCTAGCTCAGCAAATATTTGAACCTGTGCAAGTTAATCATAAGACTGAACACTCCTCCCCCGCCCTTTTCAAACAGAGAGACGGAGAGAGAGGGGTGGGGGCAGAGGGGAGTGCAGGGGGGGGCCGAGGGTAGAGGGCGGCAAGAGGGGAGGGGGGGGGAAGAGGGAAGGGGGGGCAGAGGGAGGTGGTATGGGGAAGCTTGAATTCTCTGTTGGCGCTGGGGCCGGGTTTCAGAGTAGGCAGAGCAGCTAGGACTTATCATTAACAAGTACACTCTCCCCCTCCTCCTCCACCCCCCCCCCCCCTCCTCCCTGCACGCACTCGACCTGGCGCTGCTACAGAAGAGAGTGAGAGTGAAAGAGAGAGAGAGAGAGAGAGTGAAAGAGAGAGAGAGAGAGAGAGGCACGTGGACCTAGCCGTCACGCTCACTCCTCTGTCTAGAGATCAGGAGCCGAGCAGGCAGGCAGTCGCATGTTACACCTGCCGCAGAGCCAACAGATTAACTGGATTTTACCGCGCACGGCCGTCACCCCACTAACAACCTTCAGAACCCCATCCAGCTTTTGGTGCTTAAAGCCACAGAATGGAACTTTCCTGGAGGACTTGAAATATAAAAACCTACTGGATTTTAATACACTTTGAGAGGTGGAGCACAATACTGTTGTGGAGTGATTCGGCAGAACATGCACAACTTGCAACGTAAGTGTGAGGGTTCGACGGGTCTATGCCGTTACTTGTCTCGATTTTTGCGAGGAGTTTTAGGCTCCAGTCAAGGCGGTTTTTGAAATGGCACAAACTGAAATGACTGCTATGGTGTTGAAATGAGAGCGGACCGGTTTCTTGGCGACCAGTCACTGGAGCTGTCAGGAAACAGGTTCTCCTCTGGGAGGATCTCTCCATCTGAACCTCTCTCCCTCTCTCTTTCTTTCTCTCTCTCTCTCTCTCTCTCTCTCTCTCTCTCTCTCTCTCTCTCTCTCTCTCTCTCTCTCTCCTGCTGCTGTAGAACTGTTAAGGGCTGTTCTTACAGGCCCATATACCAGTCAGTCGGTCTGTGGGGTCAAGAGGCATTCTGATTTATCTTCGGAGTACAGTGCGGAATTTTCCATTTAGACCGTTGTGTTGGAAGGGACCTTTTTAAAAGGGTCTAAAACAGGTGATTTATGATGACCGTGAAAAAGGTATGCTTACGTGCAATATTACACTGTGGACCTTGTTCCTTCTATACTGTACACAAACATGTGTACGTTGTCCTAGGGCTTGACAATATTTGTAAAAGAAAATAAAAAATACCAAACAGATATAGTATATATTTTACAAAATGTGACCGGGATTTTAACGGATATCTGTAGAATTGGACCTAGCTCTACACTTTATCGTTGAGATAAGGTTTTATCTGGTTTATTGACTTTTGGTCAATGTGGCCTATTTCATCACCCCCATGCTGTGTTTGGAAAGAATCCCCCCCCCCCCCCCAGACTAGGCTGGGGTTGACGATGACCACGTTCCACCCTCTTTTAAACCTACTGAGAACTGAAGCTATTTCGGTGGCTCTCAGCTCTGGCTCTGAGATGACTGCGCGCTGGATTGTCACACACCAGGATTACTGGCGTATTTCGGATCCCTGGGCAGCGCTGAACGGCCCGGGCATTAGGACCCTGCAGGCTGGCTACGTGCTGCTGCAGCGCGGCAGACCTTGCCTGCCTGTCTGCAAGCCAGAAGGGGGATGGACTACAGCGCCGCACGACACAGTCAGGGAGGAGGGGCTGAGCAGCCTGCAGGAGGCAGAGAGAGAGAGAGAGAGAGAGGCAGGCAGAGAGAGAGAGAGAGAGAGAGAGAGAGAGAGAGAGAGGCAGAGAGAGAGAAAGAGAGAGGCAGAGAGAGAGAAAGAGAGAGGCAGAGAGAGAGAGAGAGAGAGGCAGAGAGAGAGAGGCCGCACGTCCTCTTCCCCCCTCCTCTCTGCGCTAGTGAAGAGAAGATGTTGAACGTTTAGGTTCGCATCGAGACAGATGCACGCCGAGGCCAGCACGGAGATAGTCTATTTTAGTCTGCGTTCTGGTTTATACCGGCACCTTCTGAGCTGTGCTACAGCAGATTGATGCGGGATAGGGGACAGGAGTCTGAGAAGAAGAAAGAAAAAGAAGAAAAAAGAAAAGAAGGTAGTGAGTTTTCAAAATGACATCATCGTTCTCGGGAAACGAAAGATGCAAGAGGGGTTGATGACAGTCCCCCCACGCGATTGGCTGTGGTAAGTGAGGTAGCACGTTACCAAGCAAGCTGCCCTTTTATTGCTTTTCACATGGGTTTGCAAGGCGGTCGTACGTAGACACCGGGGCTGGCGTGTCCTCTCTGATCTGCAATTCAGTTGATTCGATGTGCGACACCACTGCTTTTGGATTATGGAGGACTTGGAGTTTGGGACTGATCTGTTGTTTTACATAGAGATGGACCCTCCAGGTAGGACAACTGGCATTGGTGAATGACGAAACCGAGTCTGGCTGAGACTTAAGGTTTCAGAACAAGCCAGACCGATATAGGGGCTTAGAGCTCACAGTTCAGACAGCAGAATATAGACGGGCCTACTTTGTAATCCTCTACAGCTATTTCTCAATGTCTTCAGTTGGGGGCTGGTGGACTGTGTTACAGGAAGTGTAAGGCCAGGCTTTCTGAAACACTTGTTTCAGAAATTGTTTCCAGTGTTGTGGTCTGTGTATTTCTGCTTTCACCCCCCGCCCACCCACCCCTCCTGTCGGTGAACATGTAGAGTAAAGTGTACTGTCTCTCTTAACCCAGCTAGCTAGCTGTCTCTGGTCCTCCTGTGCTGTGCCTTGCAAGGTCCTAACAGGGTCCTAATGCAGAGGCAGCGGACAAAGGGAGCGTAGATTTGGGGGTTAAAAATTGCCTGCCATTTCAGCTCTGCCTCTGCTCTTCCTGTCCTGTGAGACCTGCAGCCACCCACCCAGCCAGAAAGCCAGTCAGCCAGAAAGCCAGCCAGGAAGCCAGCCAGCAAAAAAGCCAGCCAGTCAACAAGAAAGCCAGCCAGCCAGAAAGCCAGCGAGCCAGAAAGCCAGCCAGCAAAAAAGTCAGCCAGAAAGCCAGCCAGGAAGCCAGCCAGGAAGCCAGCCAGCAAAAAAGCCAGCCAGTCAACAAGAAAGCCAGCCAGCCAGAAAGCCAGTCAGCCACCCACCCAGCCAGAAAGCCAGCCACCCAGCAAAAAAGCCAGCCAGCAACAAGAAAGCCAGCCAGCCAGAAAGCCAGCCAGCCAGAAAGCCAGTCAGCCAGAAAGCCAGCCAGGAAGCCAGCCAGAAAGCCAGCCAGCAAAAAAGCCAGCCAGTCAACAAGAAAGCCAGCCAGAAAGCCAGCCAGCAAAAAAGCCAGTCAGCCAGAAAGCCAGCCAGCCAGCAAGAAAGCCAACCACCCAGCCAGAAAGCCAGCCAGAAAGCCAGCCCCTGCAGATTAATGTCCCTCAGCTGATGAACCAATCCAATGCAGCACTTAGAGCTTTTTTTGATGAGGCCATTTCTATTGAGTGATTTCCCCTCTCCAGAGGCCAGCACAGAGAGGATACACACCTGGCCCTGAGTGGGACCGCATTTACAAAGTCCTGCCCCCGAGCCAGAAGAAGGAGAATTTATTGTTTCTAAATGTGAACGTGATGTAATTCAGATGGGTTTTAAGCTCGAGGACACAGTACTTGTAGGACACAGTGATTTACTGTGGATTTTTGGGGTTTCTGTGTGTTTGAGGCGCTATATCTCTGCTTGCCACTACTTCTGCATCCCATCTAGCGGAACGATTTGCTGTGTAATTTTTTATTTTTAAAAATTGCGCTGCGGAAAGACAGAGATAATCTCTGGTGTAATTGGGACAACAGACGCACCTATTATTCCGTCGTGATTTATGACTGCGTCTCACCTTTGGGGATTGGAGATGGTGGAGGGAGGTTTTTTTCTTTCCTGAATGAAACCCATTCTCCCTGACTCATGATTGCCTGTGCCTCTCTCTGCCTCGCTCATGATTGCCTGTGCCTCTCTCTGCCTCGCTCATGCTGCCTCACAGGGGGAGGAGCAGCAGTCCATTCTCCCTGACTCATGATTGCCTGTGCCTCTCTCTGCCTCGCTCATGCTGCCTCACAGGGGGAGGAGCAGCAGTCTTTCATCCCGGTTTAATTAAGTGGAAAAGATTAAGGGGAGAGAGGGGAGAGGAACAGAAAGAGGACAGTGGGATGGCAATAAGACCTAACTGGAGCAGATGCTTCATTTGGTTGATATGGGGAGTCAGATGGCTGAGCGGTAAGGAATCGTGCTAGTAATAAGAATGTTGCCAGATCGATTCCCGGCCGTGCAAAAATGACGTTGTGTCCTTGGGCAAGGCACTTCACCCTACTTGCCTCGGGGGGTATGTCCCTGTACTTATTGTAAGTCGCTCTGGATAAGAGCGTCTGCTAAATGACTAAATGTAAATGATATGGCCGTCCATTTGAATATGCTTTTCCACAGATTTGCACAGACTGATGTTTCCCACTCTCTCGGCAGTGATTTAACGGATGCCCCGAAATCACCTCTTAGCAGTTTCACACGTGGCCTTGTTTTATCGTAGCAGTTCTCTCTTGCTGTGCTGCTGGGATCGTTTCAGTGTCACACTTGTACTCAGCATCCGGTTTGTTCTCTCCCCTCTTCTGCACACAGCCCTACCTCCGAAGCCGCCCAAGCCTGCACCCGTGACTAACAACGGGATGAACAATAACATGGTCCTGCAAGACGCAGAGTGGTACTGGGGGGACATCTCCCGGGAGGAGGTGAACGAGAAGCTGCGGGACACGGCTGACGGGACCTTCCTGGTCCGAGACGCCTCCACCAAGATGCACGGAGACTACACGCTGACTCTGAGGTGAGGCCCTGCCCTGCACCGCCACCAATCCCCCAGCCCAGGGGCGCACCCCTGTGGCTCACCGGGTACAGCGCGTGCCATACGAGCCGAAGGCTTAACGCTAGCGGCCCAGGGTTCGATTCCGCTGTTTGTGCTTTGTTGTTTGTTTTTGTAACAGTTTTTTTTTTTTTTACCTTGTCCTCTACAGGAAAGGAGGCAACAATAAGCTCATCAAGATATTCCACCGAGACGGAAAGTACGGCTTCTCGGACCCGCTGACCTTCAGCTCGGTGGTGGAGCTCATCAACCACTATCGCAACGAGTCTCTGGCTCAGTACAACCCCAAGCTCGACGTCAAGTTGCTGTACCCCGTCTCTAAACACCAGCAGGTACGCAACGCAGTCCCTAACCCTGGGCCACGCCGCCGGGGAAGACCCCCCCCCCCCCCCCCCTGCGCTAAAAACAGAGAAAAAAAACCCTACGGCATCTTCGACAAGACTTTCTAACGTCCTGTGCCGTTTCAGGATCAGGTGGTGAAGGAGGACAACATCGACGCCGTGGGGAAGAAGCTTCACGAGTATCACTTGCAGTATCAGGAGAAGAACAAGGAGTACGACCGGCTGTACGAGGAGTACACCAGGACCTCACAGGTCAGATCCTCCTCTCTCTCTCCCTGCAGCTAGGTCACAGGGTCCTTATAGGAGAAAACGCTCGGCGATATTTTGACCTTGTCAGACAACTCACGCCGGCTTTTTTCTTCTTTGTCTGCGTTCAGGAAATCCAAATGAAACGGACGGCGATCGAGGCGTTCAACGAAACCATCAAGATCTTCGAGGAGCAGTGCCAGACCCAGGAGAGGTACAGCAAGGAGTACATCGAGAAGTTCAGGAGAGAAGGCAACGACAAGGAGATCCAGAGGTGAGCACCAAGCTCCCCCTCGCAACACCCACTCTGCAGTCCAGCGTTTCTAGAGCACGGGTCAAAAGACAAAATCTTGAAATTAAACGGTTCCTCCTCTCTCTCTCCCCCCCCCCCCCCCCACAGGATCATGGGTAACTACGAGAAACTCAAGTCTCGGATCAGTGAGATAGTGGACAGCAAGCGTCGCTTAGAGGAGGACCTGAAGAAGCAGGCTGCAGACTACAGAGAGATCGACAAGAGGATGAACAGCATCAAGCCTGACCTCATACAGCTGCGCAAGACCAGGGATCAGTACCTCATGTAAGTACCTCCCTCCGCTACCGCACCCAAGGCTCAAGCCAGTGTGTGGTCTCCGTACCTGTGTCTGACGGGTTCGGTGCGCTATGTGTGTTTCAGGTGGCTGACACAGAAAGGCGTCAGGCAGAAGAAACTTAACGAGTGGCTTGGAATCAAGAACGAGAACACAGAGGAGTAAGTCCAGTTCCCCTGAATAAACACGCAGGATTTGGAAACATTCGGGGGTGGGGGGGGGGGAAGCCCTAAATATTGATAGGGGAGTCAGGTGGCTGAGCGGTTGGGGAATCGGGCTAGTAATCAGAAGGTTGCCAGTTCGATTCCTGGCTGTGCCAAATGACATTGTGTCCTTGGACAAGGCACTTCACCCTACTTGCCTCGGGGGAATGTCCCTGTACTTACTGTAAGTCGCCCTGGATAAGGCGTCTGCTAAATGGATAAGGCGTCTGCTAAATGACTAAATGTAATGTAAATGTAATATATATTGAGCACAGTTCTACCCCTTTTGTCTGACTCGTTTCCCTCCCGTTCTTCTCCTTCCCCCCCAGTCAATATTCTATGGTCGAGGACGACGAGGACCTTCCTCACCACGACGAGCGTTCCTGGAAGCTGGGCAACCTCAACCGGACGCAGGCCGAGGTTCTCCTCCGGGAAAAGCGAGACGGAACATTCCTGGTCCGAGACAGCAGCAAAGCCGGGTGCTACGCCTGCAGTGTTGTGTACGTTGGTTTCCCACCCCTCTCACGTTGCATTTGCGTACTTTTACGACACAGTCCAACTCGCGGTGTAAACAAAGCAGCCAGACTCAGCTTCTCCCAAACACTTTTTATAAATACTCAGTCATTGAATGATGATGTCGCCCACCCACCCCCACCCCCCCACAGAGCAGCTTGTCATGTTTCTGTTTTTTTGGTCTCTGTCTTCTCTCTCCAGTGTGGACGGCGAGGTAAAGCATTGTGTGATCAACAAGACGCCCTCAGGATACGGCTTTGCTGAGCCTTACAATCTGTACAGCTCCCTGAAAGAACTGGTCCTTCATTACCAGCACACCTCGCTGGTTCAGCACAACGACTCTCTGAATGTGACGCTCGCACACCCCGTCTACGCCCAGCAGAGACGGTGAGGGCCCTTCCACGCGTTTGGGATTCGGACAAAACCTAAAAGGAGCCTTGCTCCTTGAAAACAGAGATTCGACTTGTGCTTGGACTCAAGGATGAAATGAATTTTTTTTTAAAGGCGGTGTCTTGTCTACTAACAGACTTTCCCCCCCCCCCTCTCCCGTGAGAGGAAATGAGTAGACGGAACGCGGACGAAACCTGAAAACATTTCAGCGACTGTGACTGACTGTGAGCAGTGGCAAGCCTGAATGTAGTTTTGTTTCTCGCATGCTTTTGTGGGAGCACAGAATCAAGGGGAAACTGCTGAACTCTCCCCCTGAGTGGAGGACACAGACATAGAGGCCTTTTCTTAACGGTGCTTGTTCTTTTTAAAACTTTACCAGCCGGAATGTCAAAACACAGCGGATAACCCTTGAGTGCATCTCGGGTTTTTTTTATTTTTTTTTTTACCCTTTTGTTTCTCCTCCCCGACAACCTTCTGGTTCCTCCTTCTATGTCTGTGTCCCTATATGTATGTGTGTGTGTGTGTGTCTCTGTGTGTGTGTGTCTCAGTGCGCGTGTCTGTGTGTGTCCATGTGACCAAAACTCACAATTTGAAAGCTATTGGGGTAGGGGGGAGGGGGGGGGGATCTGACACAATTTTTTTGTGTTAAGTGTGTTAAGTGTTAGTAACAGACCATGGATCAGCTGGTAAATGTAGCAAAATGGCACTTTTGACAAAGTATAATCTTTTTCTTGAAAAGACTCCTATAGACTCCTATAGAATCAGGAACAGAGGACAAGATGACAAGATTCCTGCTTTTCCCTTGTCAAGCATTACATGCAGACTTAAACCTCTTCTCTACTGTGGACAAGTAAAACTATGAATGAATTTGACACGGAAATACTTATGTACATAGAGGAGAATGTCAATGATGAAATTTGCCGCACCATACCAAAAAGCTCAGTTTCCTGTTCATTTTCTTCTAATCTGCTATGCAATTCTGTACCTCCTTTATTTCTGCAAAGTTGTTTGTATTCAGTTGCAACCCATGGTGTAAGCTTGTTTTATTGCTTGAAAAGGTTTTCCCATGTAAATATCCCAGTGGATATTTTGTGTCAAAATGCCAAGATAAAAACTGCTTCAGATTTTTTTTAAGTAAATAGTAACATATACTTTATTACAAATTACTCTATCAGCAACTGGTATAAATATGAAAAGATAAGTATTTTATTAGTTTTTTTTCTTCAAATTGTTCTTCTCAGGCAGAACCTTTTGAGTATTTGAAAGCTGCTTCAGTCACAAGAACTCGTTAACAGAGCCTCGTGTAGTTCTTTGTTGAAACATGTAAAGACTTCAGTATCAGCACTCTGTTCATGGAATGATGGGAGTAGGATTGATTAATGCAATCACAATGATGCATGTACACACCTTTTCAACCATCTCCAATGAAACAGTAAAGATTTATTTTGTTATAAATACCTGTCCCTACAAGGATATCCAAGAAAATCGGTGTCTTGAAATGATGGAAATTGTTATTAAAAGATCATTTGGGAGACATTTTATCTTCCCGTACACATTGTCCACTTAGTAATTTTTTCTGTATCAGAAAACAATTGTGTTTACATGGGTGGATGAACTCATTTCAACTAATCCGTAATTGCTCATTTGCAGAACACATTTTACGCCAATAAATGAAGGTTCTGTTATTTAGAGAGAACGACATCTTGGTTTTCAAACCCCTAGTCATGTTATGATATTATTGTCACTCTTTATTCCAGTTCTTTATTTCAAGTGTCTGAAAAGGAGTTTAATTGTCTGCTGTGTGCACAATTCAGATGTCAGACGTTTGATGATCTGGTGCATTAGCAGATGATTGAGAAATTTTGAAAATCTGTCCCCAGATTGCTTAACATAGTTCCCTACCTTTTAAGCCCAGTCCATTATTTTTATAAAACAATATTATTTTAGATATTTTGTTCAAAGTAGACCTAAACGCCTAAAAAGATTTAGATTTGATCTACTCTCGTGATCACTTTTGGCAAGTTTAACATTATGCGTCGTCTATATCTTTGAGTAACATAAAATGAATTGGTAGTACGACAATTAACCTATTAAAATTTGTACTTTATTTCCCTTCCTAATTTTCCTTTCACATGGCAAATGTCATTTTCAGTCTTCTATGTTATACCTGATTATGGTCTGTACTTGATTTTCTTCACATGAACTGTCCATCAGTCTTCTCTACAATTTGATGGAGGAACAGGAGACAGACCCATAGAATCTCTTATTTTTATTGAAAGAGAAGTTGACAGTGATACAGTAGGTCAATTTGTATTTCTTTGGTTGGAAAAAGGCTTTGCATTTTTTACAGGACAATAAATAGGGTGCCTTTTGCCATTAAATCTGTTTATACAGCAATTTATTTTCCTACATAAATAACCCAATAACAATGTGAACCTGGCAGTAGATGTCAATTATTACAAAGTTTAAAGAAATACAACCTTTTCTAGTGCAAGTGGTGGAAAGGTATCCACACTGAAGAGATGTCTTGTATCAGTATTTGACCAAATTATCATCAGAATCAGAATGGGATTTATTCGCCATGAAAGTTTGCACAGACAAGGAGTTTGCTTTGGCAGGAAGGTGCATACAATAAACATATAGGAACCTAAAATTGTTTTGTTTTCATTGTTTTGAACTCTCATTTTGTGCTCTTTTTGATTAAATTTGGACTATTAAATAGAGCAAGAAAAAGTCTAGCTTTTGGATCTACTGTTGTCGTATCTGGGACAAATCCTAAAGATAAATCATTTTTATCGTCCCCTGGTTCTGTGATCATGGAGTTTTTTTTTTCAGTTTGTCAAATAGCTGTCTTTTCTCTAAACTGTTCTGCATCATTTTGAGGGGGTTTTTTTCTCTTCACCCTCTGGGCTCTAAAACTATTTCATTTTATAGTCATCCTTTGAGATGATTGTCACAGAAACAATGATATTCAGATTTACCAGTGTTCCCCGGTTTTGCTTCAAACCTGTATTGGACTTTGTTAATTGAAAATAAAACAGTTGTTTTTAAGAAAACGGTCATTGCTTTGTTGTGTTTGTGTTCTGTCTAGGCATTTTTGTACGTTCGAAACCTCTACCACAGTTCTGTGAAATTCCTGCCAGACACTAAACAGTTTATAGATGTTAGTTGAGAACGTTGTGTTCAGTTGGGTGTCTTTTGAGGTTATGCAAATGCAGTGGTGGAATCATGATGGCACACTGTTCAAGTCACTGACAGAGATAAGGGAACACAGTGTCTGAACACTTTGTTCACCAAGGCAACTGCTGTTGCATCGAGACTATAAAAAGCTGCTACAACTGTAGATTATACAGTTATCAAATTAAGAATGACTTATACAAGCACTTTTGAAGATCTATCCTTACTATTAGCATTGTTCAATAAATTACTTTAATTCGTTCTAACTTTATGTTCCCACACATTTTTTGCTGCAGATGTTAAGAAATACAGTACCATTTGACTAGATGTTTTGCTGATTGTGGGTAGTCACTTCAATGCTGCAGTTACTGGATTGAGGTTGATACAACCTCCACAAAGAATTCCTCAGCCAAGCTCGTAGCTTCAAAGACTTAACGTATTTACTTTTGGTGTTCTTTTAGATTGACAAAATAACTGTTGTAGTCTTTGTCCAAATCAGTGCTCAAACTTACAACCAGATAAGAATGGGTTGTGCCTCAACTGTGTTGTAAAACGGGCCTTTCACTTTGAAAAGGATGAATTGTTACAAAAACTCCATTAACATGGCAGCAACTTGGACTGAACTTTAGTTCAAAAGGAACAAGTTCACTAGACATTGTTCTCATACCAAAAAAACTTGACTGATCATCTGCAGAGATAGCCATCGTGCCACCAATGTTTGGCAGCATAAATAGAGACACGATTACTCTAATTGTGCCTCTTTCAAATACTAATTTGTCATCCTCCCCTCAGTGTCACAAGGCATGCTGTTGAACAACCAGTTTGACAATGTGTTTGTTTAGTGTTACATGTTTTTATAAAAGCAGTTCTTTGTCATAGGCGTACATTCTCAGTGTGAAGGTGTACTTGATAGGTTTTAGGAAGCACATCCTCCCAAGCACCCACAAGTGTCAGTCCTGTGCGTCAGTCTCAAGAATGGAAAATGTAAAACCACAGGTCACATGACAGAGAAGTACTTCATGACAGCATCTTCTCAGCAGTAAACTCTCAGCTCTATACGGGATGTGAAATCAAACCATACCGGACCCATGCACACACTAATGATCACAGTTCTTAGAGTAATAGAGACATTTATATTGACTTAAGTGACTGCTTGGTTGGTTAAAAGTATAATTTGGACATTATTCAAATCAGGGAGTATGTGTGTTCATCCAAACACAAAACCTAGCTATTTTTAAAACAAAACTGCAACCAGCCAGGCAATGGATAATCTATATAATCTACAACTGTGCTCCATGTAACTGTTCAGTAGAGTCAATGCAGCTAAAGTCCTACTATACATTGCATTGATAGACTTAATCCAGACAAACATTAGTAAAAGGCCACGGCTCTCTTGGTTGTATAAGAATGTTGACCGAGAAGAGAGCAAATCATAGATCTTATGAAGGGCTGTGATAGTGGAGACTGAACTGTGAACAGTGAATTATCCTGATGTGTGAAAAACGACAGTGGAGGAAAGTGGCCCTACAACCTTGTTGGCCTCTCAGTAATATTACTGCTGTGGATGGGTTCTCAAAGTGTTTAAGTGCTTTAAATTTTAGGTATATGTTTATTGTATGCACCTTCCTGCCAAAGCAAATTCCTTGTCTGTGCAAACTTTCATGGCGAATAAATCCCTTTCTGATTCTGATTCTGATACAGTACAGTTGATTACATGAATGGTCCTCATTGCTCTGCCATCTCTGATTAATGACTATAATCTGTAGAAAATATCCGAGGATAGAGATTTACAGCGGCTAATCTTATAAATGAGGGCAGGGGAGGTCGATGACATACTGTGATTTGTATCATGACGGAAATTATACAAACATGACATGGACTTATGTGTAACCATTGAGGTAAATTGCAATGAAGTACTTCTCGGTTATACCTGTATACTGGAGGGCCTAGTGTAAACTGGTGTCGCGTGCCATGCTGTTGAATTTTCAAAATCATGATGTCAATCATTTTCCAGTACACTTCCATATGTTTAATGTTGATTGACTACCATTCAAACATTGTTTTTGTTGGTTTGGAACATTTGATTCTTTTGATTTAGCGACACCAAATGTAGCCACAGGGAAAGCATAGACTTTGGTATAAAACAATACTCTGTTCATATTCACTAGATACTGTGTATCTGTGGGATTATGGAGAAACTCAAACAGATCTCTGAGTAGTACTTAAGGCACAAACTCCCTTCCATCTCTGACCTAGAAAGCACCTTTAACCCTACAAATCCAAGCGACATACAATGCTTAATTTGACTGGAGTCAGCTTCAGTTCTACTGAGGAGTAGCCTACATCCGATGCTTGACTGTGTCGCTTTGTCGGTCGTCCGATTTAGGTCAGCTGAATAAAAATAGCTTTTGATTTGCGATGATCTTGACAGCAATGCGCCATTTTTAATCAAAGTATCCTCATATTGACATTAAATAATCTTCCCTCGACAGTCTGTCAGGGGGAGGAGCCTCAGACGGTCTCGCCTCCTTCTGAGAAATGGATTATCAGTCTTTGACATCACTTCCTGGCTAATCTTCTCACCTTTCCCTGTCTCCCTCTTAACCCAGGCATCGTCAGCAAGTCAGCCTTAGCAAATTCTGCGGCTGGTCAGTCTCTTACACCGTGATATTCTTCACTTTATTATCCAAGCAATGGCACGGATGTTACTTGTCTTTATACCTTGTCTTTCTCACCAGTACAATTGATGATCATTTAAAGTGGACTTCTGAGCCAAAAAAACAGTTTAGGACATCACAACTACTGGCTTGCCCTGCCATTACCTGATGTGGAAATGCTTAGATGCCTTTGCTAGGTGGAATGAGACGCACCCTGTCACTTCTTGATTTCAACCCAGAGTACTCAAGTTCTTTCAACCAGAACAAGAACAAGGTGAACCAACATCAAAGAAAAAGAAGAAGAAAGAAGAAGAAGAAAAACGATGCTCCGTAGGCCGAACCAGGTTTAATTGGTGCAACGTTTAGATCACAGATCACAGAGTCAAATTCCGTGAAACAGATATAGGCTACAGAAACATAAATCCCATAACGCTTTCAGCAGATGATATCAGCAGAGCAGATTACGCGTTTGGGGATTTTAATTCACTTATCGTAGACTGATAAATTATGCCTTGCATTTGAATATCAAAGTGCAAATGACTGATGTGGAGCGCAAGTGTGGTCTCACAGTAATTAACGAGGCCAGGTTGAGATGACACTCGTGGCGTCTGATCTTATTAGTGAGAGTGTGGACTCCAGAAAATGTATACTAGGCCTACTGCTGTTTGGAGCACAGACATTGCCATAAATTACGTTTCCATAATGGCCTAATGCATGCATTTTACACAAGTGCTTTCCTGGGTCGATATGTCCAATGTACATTGTGCATTGTGTCCATCACATGAATGTTTGTGAAATCAAATGTTTGTTTTGGTTCACTACAATTCCAGTCAATGCATTGTTGGATAGCCTATTAGTGTCTGGACTACACTGCAACCATTAGGAAGGGAGAAATACAATCAACTGTGTGTCGAGAGTAGACAATAACAGCACTGAAAAAGAAAACTGCGTATGTTTGGAAATATTACGTAATGATCAATATGTGTCAAAAAGGTCACATCACCACACGAACATCAGTAATGTCCACTTATCTCAAGTCATGACCATAGGAGCAGTTCGAAGTCCAAAAGAGGCGACTTTTATTTGTTCTGCAGTATTATCTTGGAGTCATATTTAGACAGACAGGTGGAGGAAGTCAAAGATAGGTAACAGTAAGGGGCATCTGACTTCACTAGTCTTGCTATGTGACCTACACTTACAGACCTAAATGCTCTCCATAGCCTTTCTGAAATTCTGTCCTATTTCTGATCTCCAGATCGTACTTAAATCAATGTGCCCCCTGAGCAATGGAAAACAATCTGACCTGAGCCACAAAGAGTCAACAGCAATATAACTGGATGGAATTTTTATGTGTGTAATAAAAAAATATGTTTTATTACATAACATAAAAACTCCTTTGGTAGGATCGCTTTATGTTTCATTTTATCCAGACTCAATTTTGCAACAACGGTTCGCTGGGTCGATATTGCTAATTTCTTCCATAGCCTACTCTGAGCAGTTTTTTTACCCCATATTCAGGGTGGTTCCAGATTAACAGTTTTGTTTGGAGGAGCCTGCTTTACTGTAATTTACATCAAAATGTGGTGGGGGAGTTCATTAGCAACACTATCAAATACAGGCAAAGAAAGGTGACATTATGAACTATGGTGCCAAAGAAACAATATAAGACCTGTATCCTTCCTAAAGTCTCACTCATGTAATCTTTTGTTTACACAATCTGAAGGCTGTAATGAAGAAGAAATGGACCTCTGAGATCTACGGTAACTTTGAAGACCCACTTAGCAATTGCCCTCATAGATGTTACTGAGCATGTAAGTTATATTTTGTCATGTCTAATCCGAATTCACTCCCTGGCCTTTTCATGATGATATGTAGCTTTTATTAGGGGTTTCATAACAGTGGCTTGGTAAACACTTGTATTTCATAAGCAATAAAGTTGAGACATTAACTCTGTGGCAATGCACATAAATAATCAGATCAATACTGATAACCACAAATGTTATTAATCATAGAAATACATGTTCCTTGCCTTAGGATACAGAAAACTTTACCCAATGCTTGGGTCATGGCCTGCTACTTATTTCGGAAATACGGGAGCCTTTCAACAGCCCTCGTCAAAAAACGGTCGCATCGCTGGTATGACAGATGATCACATCTATATTTATCTATCATAACACAGATGGAGATTTAAAAACATTTCAAATGCAGCAGGCCCCTGCGGACCTGACCTCCTGGTTTGAGTGCCCCGAGGATTCATTGTGATGCTAATCCCGTTTTATCCCGCAGTACCCTAAAATAAACCCACTGCTCTGAATAAGCTTTAATCCTTGTCCCTGAACCCATGTTCCATGTTTGAGTGGGCCTGTTATGTCATAACTAAAACTACAGTGTTACAATCATGCTAGTATCTGGCACAGAAAAAAAGACAAGCAGAGAAAAAGACTGAGATGTACAGATAGATATAGAAATACAGTATATAAATAAGTGTGTATAAAATGAGACAAAGAGAGACAGAGAGATGGAGGAGACAGAGAGAAAGAACCACTTCACCCATTCCCTGGTCTCTCCAATTTCCCTGGTCTCTCCTAATTGGAATACACTCGCACAAGACAATAACAAAAATGTTCATCGATTCTGATAAAAGTGCAGTTAATTACTGGCATACAGTACAAATGGAGGTTTTAACATAATGACCTTCTCGTTTTTGCCCTGCTGGGAAAGGATCCAGCTGGAACTATCATTCCTAATTCACGTTGGCTACATAATTTAGCTGGGGTAAATGTACAAACCATTGACTATCTATGCTTCTTTTCTGGATGAAATATCGGGGGGAAAAACGATATGTTTTAGTCACCGAGTAAAGATCTTGCTGAGTAAAGCTGCCACAGATGTCAACTGTGAGGGGAAAGAAATTAGGGTGGTGACCCCACTGGGATGGCATTACCACAAACTGGTTCCTCATCGTGGCGGACTCAACATTGGGTCTAAATAAAGGAGGTCTATGGGATATTCCAGCGACCACCAACCAGAACAGAACACAGTACTGAGGGATGAATACCAATGGAAAAGTGAATGGGTTGGCATACAAATTGACGGGGTGAATACAAAAGAGACTAACGTTTCGACCATAACAATGGAAAGAAGACTGAATCAAGTGGAACAAGAGGCTGAACAGTAATTCAACTGAGAGCCAATGGACAAGGAAGATGCTTGAATTCACCCTCCTGTTCATCCCTGCCGTCCCACTGGTATCAGTGATGTGCAGCAACAAAGCTTATTAAAAAGGCAACGGACAAACAAAGGGTTGTAATTCACACGTCGCGTCCTTTAGCATGACTTACAAATGTAAATTAAATGATTCATATACCATGTAATTCTGCCTGCCCGCCTCCCTTCTCTCCTGACCTTTACATCAAATGTGCAACATCTGGAATGCTGTGACATAAGCTGTAATTGGTGCGCATGTCCTACAGAGGAACAATAGCACGAGAATCCATAAATTTGATCACATCCTGAGCAATTAAGTAAATGAGCTAAGTCGTCCATCTACTGTGACACACCGGGTCCATTAGAGAGGACAGTTCACCCTGTTGATGGGTAATAACCTCCATGCCTACTGCATGTATGTGGGGGGAGTGGGGAGGGGGGAGTGGGGAGGGGGAAGGGGGGAGGGGGCGTCGCTGACACTCTCATTAGAAACTGCAAGTGGCAGCTCGGACCTAAGATGGATTCGAGAGACCGCAGATAGAGTGCGGCTAGTTTGGTTTGTTAAACGTTTAGATCAACACTTGTATTATTGTTTTTGTTGATTTTATGTAAAGCACTTTGAGCTGCAATTCTTGTATGAAAAGTGCTATATAAATAAAGTCTTACTTACTTACTCTCCACCAACCCCATCCCCCTGAAACTACTCTCCTTTTCTTAGCCATAATTACAATCACACATTTGCTTTACCACATCTATCTTCAAACCCACAGATGTCAGGAGGGAAGGAAACAAATCTGCAATTAGTGAGTCACAGACCCTCCTCGGCCTCTTGGGAATCACGTTTGCAACCAAGAGGCACGTGAATGTAAACTCTGTATGATTAGATAGGGATCATGTAGACTAATGTCCGCTAATCTGTAGCGGTGCATGTTTACGTCAATGTATACTGTAACCTTCCACCAGGGCTGGCCTAACAAATGCACATGACATCACTAATGGACTGTTAAACTCTTATCACAAGCCAATCTAGATCGTGTGGCTCCCCAAGACAACTTTATCTGCTGTGTAGAGACACCTCTTCAGAATCTCCTGGCTGCCTTCAGTTGAACATGGATGTGTCCCCTTTTCCTTAGCATGTTAGTTATCGACATCCTGATGAACTACATATGCAATAGGTGATAAACAAAAGCAGGCAACATGCTGCGGCTCAATTTTCCAAGCTGAGATGTGTACCGTTCAGATCATTGCACCTTATTTCTTCTCACAGTAAATGCTTGGTTTGTGTTGCATTCCTGCAGTTCAATTTTTGGTTTGGCCATAAAATGGATTCTGCACTACAAACTAAAGAATTGTATTCAGATGACATCCACAGGCTAAAATGATAACTACCAAATGATTATTTTTAAGCCTCAGGATGTTCATGTACAATGTGTTACTGTGGCACAGCAGAATGATTTACTTTGCACATGAAATTATGAAACTGAGCATATCGTTTCCTGTTTTTCAATTACAGTCTTCTCAGAGTGGTGTGGGACACACTGAGAAGACTGTGCCAGAGTCCCACAGTGTCAGGGACTGTGGACTATGAGAGTATAGCCAATTCAAATATTGCACAGACATTACAACAAACTCTTGGGAAAAAAGTTTCCTCGAAAAACTTGATTAATGCCAATCCTATGAGACCACTGGGGCAGCGTGGCATGACTAATACAAACAGTTTCCCTCTGGCAACAATGTGACCTAGTGCACAAGTGAAACAATTCATCACACAATAAATCATATATTTAATCTGTTAAATATATGATTTTATAAACAAACTTTTACATCTACTGTACGTATCCAACTGTATACTTTCTTTTTAAATATTCTGAAAGCAACCTAATGAATCCATTAAGCCAGATTTAGCTTGGAGTCATCCTGTGTTTATCTTACGAAAACTTTCTTGTGTCATGACAAAGTGACACATATTATAACATTCCTCATAAAACACTGGAATCTGGGCTTTGTGCAGTTGTGTACGGCTACTTGTACTGAATTACGTCCCTGAAGGAACAGCTTGTCTATTGCACAAAGTGTGCAAATTTGAGGAAACTCACTGAGCAAATAATGACATAACACAAGGCAAACATCTACCGCCACAATGAGCGCGACGCCATGACAATTCTGAGAAGCGTTTGCTAATTTTGGATCACATGTGTTAGGTGGAGCTTACCATAGGCCTGCTATATGTGGGTTATATAACATAATACCTTATATTATGTTATATAACCCACGTTAACGTAAGAGGGATTGTCATCTTGCAGTGAGAGGCCCACCTAACCAGCCTATACAGGTGACCTCAACAAGACCTTAGGACACAGCGCAAGACTACAAGTTATATATCCTCGCTTTACATGGAGGATGTGTACCTATTTGAACTCGGGATGTAAAATCTTTAGGATTTTGCATAGGTTTACCTGGTGTGGAGACTGCTTTACAAGTCTGCATGTTTTTATATCTGAAGTTGTATTGCCACGGCAACCTAAATCAGATCAGGAGTTCCATTTGTATCCAGTGTAGAAGGAGCCCTGCATGAATATTTAATTATTTAAATATTATTTATTTATTTATTGATCTATATTATACTTCCAACATCTACTTGTATTTCTGTATCTCTTAGCTTGACCCCAACCACCACATGTACCCAAACCAGTGTGTTTGGGCTGAACTTTGACCCAGTCCAAACCCCCTATCTCCTGACCCACATTCCAGTGTTTTATCACATGAGAATGCCTTCAGTTTCAATTACTGCCAGCTTCTGCTTCTCAGTCTGAAACAGTCTCTCTCAGTGGAGTGTGGCTGTCGCCAGAGTATGTGCCACAGCATTTTTTTTAGTTTACAGCTCTGCAAAACCAAGGCCATGTGAACCGCACACCTCTGAATTCCCAGAACACTGAAAGATGTTTTGTTTTAAAGTAATGATTGGAATGAAGGAGGGATGTTTGACTCAAATAAACTCTGTCTGCCTATCTTTCTCTCTCTTTCCACATTAATCTGCTCTAGAATATACCCCGGCCTAGATAGCAATGTGACCAAAATCAGGTCAGAACCTAGCTTCCCCTAGATCGCAGAACTAAAAGTATCTGGACAAAGACATGCTTGACAAAAAGGCTTGACAATAATCAGAGCAGGTGAGACACACAAGCTGTGAGAGATTGAACTGGTCTGTTTAGAGAAGCGTTGGGTTGTCTTAATAGTCATTAGTATGAAGTCACTTCTTTCTGTCTTTTGGAATGTGCTACTATTTGGATCTTGAACTCTTGGATCTGGATCTTGTAATTTGAATGAAACTTTAACACTTTAACAATGCTTTGAAATGATTCAGTATCACCCTCGTTCTATATCCGTTATATAAAATGTTCAGAACTGTGCATTCGTGAAGACTTGCACCATCATCAAATGTGAACATCCTTTTGAGACGTTGGAAAGCATTTAGACATGGACGCCTTAATGTGTGAGCAATACTGCCACCTGCTGTTGATGCAGTGGAACTCCAATCATTGATGTGGGTAAGTCAAAGAAGGCTTCTTTATTTTTTTTACCAAAGTATCTTTTATTGTCAAGAGGGTTACAGAGAAATATCTGTTCTTCATTTAGTTGACAACGAGCAAAAATATAAACATAAATTTGAGTTGATCGGCATCAGTGGTTTGAGATGGCTGGTATAATCCTAACTGGTGATAGTTCATCCTCACAGCGGTCAGATTAAAGACACCCTCTCTGTACTCTATGGTAAATTCAAATTATACATTAAAATATATCTAGTTTAATCATTCTTTTTGTCATTGTTTTCGGAGAGAGATCTTCTCTCTTGTCTGTACATTGGGTTGCAGGTGGCATCACGCCACTATGCCATGTGCCTTCGACAAACTCCTGGTTCACTGGTGTCATCTACAGTAAAGTCTGACACTCGACTGTAAAATATCTTTGGGTTTCTCAACCATAGGTAGAAATAATAGTAGTGACCTAATTTCAACTTTTAAACGGAATTCAAGATGAAAAAAAAAAGTGTTAAACCCTTCACCAAACATCTACTTGTAAAAACAAACAAAACTAGACTACACATACAAGAGCACCTTGACATTTTCCATCAATCAAATCGTGGCGTCTCTGGTGTGATACTTCCATCACATTATTCAGAGCCAGGGTGTGATTGTTCTGACTCTTTGTTTATGATTGAGAATTGGGGATGAAGTCAGTGCAGAGGTACGTGGCAAACACAGCGATGTTTGTTAATGTTCATGGTGTCAACAGAAGTTTAAGGGGTGGAGGAGGTTGGGGGGGGGGGGGGGGGGGCGTCTGAAGTCTATGATCGTTTCCGCCTGCTTTCAAAGTTTCCGAAGTTCGCCGGTCTGATCTTCATCTCGGCAAACGGAACGGAATGTTCGTGCCCCTTCCAATGGAACCAGTTGATACCCTATGACAGGGAGAAAACCACATACAGAGTTGGTCATTTATCCAATTGCTTATTAAATCATATAGCAAGTACAGTCACAGGAATATTGGCCTGTAGTGTAGTGTTGTTTATCTAGTCTAGAAATAGCAGCCTGAATTATAGGTCGACAAATCCGTACCTTGCTATGACTGCTGTCGCCGTATTTCCCCATGAGGTTGACGCGATGACAGTTTTTGTACCAGAATGCACCCTTGTAGGACAGGGCGCAGTTGGTGACGGCAATGTCGTTGTCGTTGTCGAAGGTGGAGAAGGGGCGGCCCTGGTGGTAAGTCATGGAGTCACCTAAGAGATTCGCAAGACGCATCACAGTGAAGGGTGAAAATACTGTCCTGTGAACCAACCAACAAAAGTGGAGAAAAAATATATATAACAAAAAATAAACTGTGATCGACCGTAGAACTACAGTCCGATTACAGGTCAGGCTTCTTCAGGTCTGGTTGCAGTGTGAGTCGGGCCTACCTGCAGTTCCACTGTAGGTTCCTATGTGGACCTTGTATCTGGAGCGAGGCTCTGAAATGGTGAACTTGTCATATTTGGCGTACACCTCCTCCCCTCCATCCCTCAGGTCCACACGCAGCTCGTACTGGCCAGCGGACGTGATCTTGTGGAGGTTGGCGAGACCTGAGGCACAAACGGAGAAGAAGGGGGGGGGGGGCATTTGGGGGTGAGGAAGGGATGGAACCAGGATGGGTTAGGGAAGAAGGGGATGGGAGTGCTGGTGGGTTCTCACCAAGCCAGAACTCATCGTTCATGTCACCGAAGCCAAGGGTGTAGTTCTTCCAGTTCCTAAAGAACTCCAGCTTTCCATTCTGCCGCCTCACGAACACCTAGAGAGAGGATTCCATCAACAACCGCGTACACGACCCAGTGACTAACTCACTCTAATAAAACCTACACTAACATGTTATACGGTGGAATACAGCCTTGAAGTTGTTCCTTTACCAATCTAAAAATGTCACAGGCTCATCTAAGATGGTGTTGCTCACCATCCATCCTCCTCCATCTGTGGTCATGTCACAGTACACCTGTATGGGCTGGCTTTCATCTCCACCAAGGTAGATGGTGTACAGGCCTGAGGTGGTCTCTCCATTTAAAAAGGCCTGGGCACAGTCTCTGGG
Organism: Osmerus mordax; assembly: GCF_038355195.1. Classification (NCBI taxonomy): domain Eukaryota; kingdom Metazoa; phylum Chordata; class Actinopteri; order Osmeriformes; family Osmeridae; genus Osmerus; species Osmerus mordax. The sequence continues at coordinate 2,743,475 of NC_090069.1, read as the reverse complement.
TAGTTTGTACAGCACTCCAACTAAGCACATAAACACACACACATAGATTAAAGGTACAAAATATACAGTATGTATATATTTACACATACATTTATTTATACATTTTTGTGCAAAGGTCTTAAGCACAAATAAAAAAAAAGTAAAAAAAAGTAAATCAAAAATGATTGAAGAAATAGCACAAATACAGAAGACAAAAAAAAAATCGATATTAACGACAATATTCATGTTAAATATTCATTTACTGGTGGTGAAGACAGTGTTGACTCGATGACTCCTCTGGGCACCAGCGATGGCCTGCAGTCTGACACTGTATTCTGTTGAACCTGTTAGCTGGTTCATACTGTACGAGGTGGCTGTCGGGCTTAGCACTACCTCCTGTACACACACACACACACACACAAAGAATACACAAAGAACATAAACACACACACGTAAACCAAACCCAAACAAGCGCACAAATGATTACTGAACGAACCAAACGCAACAAGAGTAACTGGAAATCCATGTATTCACGACACGTGTGATTTTAGGTGGGCTATGGCTAGACACAGACCCTGACGATGCCGTCGGCTGACGAGAAGGTCAGGACGTAGCCTGTGATGACAGCGCGAGGGGGCTTCCAGGTCAGGGTGGCACTGTCCGTCAGGATGTTACTGGCTGCCAGGTCCCTGGGATCGTCCACGTCTTAAATCACATCAGAAGCTAAGATGTAGGCCACCGCCTCAAGGTGTACAGGGAACAGTACTGCCTCATCTATGTTCTACATGCGTAAGAACACACTAATAGGATTGAACCCAAATGGACATCCTAACTCGGTTTGGTCCCATGCTTAGTTTGACCAAACGGAATACACCTTTATTTTACCTGACAAGCCTCACTGAGATTAGAAATCCCTTTTAGAGGAGTGTCCTGGAACATGCTTGAGCTTTCAGAAAGACGACATGAAGTGATATTTACATTTACATTTAGTCAATTAGCAGACGCTCTTATCCAGAGCGACTTACAGTAAGTACAGGGACATTCCCCCGAGGCAAGCAGGGTGAAGTGCCTTGCCCAAGGACACAACGTCAGTTGGCATGACCGGGAATCGAACTGGCAACCTTCGGATTACTAGCCCGATTCCCTCACCGCTCAGCCACCTGACTCCCTGATATGAAGCTTTTCCTGTGAGGCTCACCTGTGGTGAATTCTGTGGTGGCCGATGCACTTTTCTGGGCATCCCTCATGGCGTAGACACCCACGGAGTACTGGGTGGCAGGAACCAGGGAGCCCATCTCAAACTCCACTGTGTTCCCAGAGACATGCTCGATCACTGGGGACTCTGCAGAGAACAGGAGCCCCACACAGCAAGGTTACAGCACCTGCAGGGCTACAACTGTATGTGATGTATATATGTATTGTATATAGGCGTGTACCATGGCTGTAGCAGGACATTAGGTGCATTTGTTTTGAACTGGGCACTGTCACCTGATTCTGCACTGTAGGTAATGACATAGCCATCCACTGTGGCTACAGCCGGTTGCCATAGCAGCAGGGCGGACGTGTCTGTGACGTTGACAGCAGTCAGACCCTGGGGTCTGTCCAGAGCTGAAGACACACACACACAAACAAGCACGCACACACACACACACACACACACAAACAAACAAATTGGAAACCACTACCAAGCTGAACATATAGAGTGTCAATTAAAGGCAAGGCCTTGAAGACATCAATCACAGAAACAATATCATGGGATGCTAAGGATAGCCAAGCCACCTGCAAAGCACAAAGCGACATGTTGGTGCTGACAGTTATGAATAACCATTATAGACTTAATAAAACATTTGAAACCTTTGCGTATGATAACAGGTATGTTGAAACATATTGTGTATTCAACCCGGAATCTCACATAAGGCTCTCTTTGTGGTCCTGTTTGCATTGTTCACATACATCTTAAAGTGATAGGAATACATGCCGTCCTGCTTACCTGTGGTCACTGTGTCTGTCCCTGGGTCACTCTCCTCCAGACCTTTCACGGCTATCACCGTCACCTGGTAGGTCGCACCTGGCGTCATGCTAGGAAGCAGGGCCTTGGACTCTGTCCCATCAGCAGTCACTGTCAATGGACTACCTGGGAATGGGACGATACATCAGTGTTTGTCTGCACACCATGTGTGCAGGGGAATGTGTAGTTTGAGTGTCTTCACTAGGGGGCAGACTTGGTGAAAAAATGTGTTGAAGTCTGGTTTTGTCTCTGGCTGTGATGAAGCAAACTCACCTCCCATGAGTGGTAGGTAGATGATGCGATAGCTGTCCACTCGGGTGCGTGGCGCGGTCCAGTGAACCACGGCTGACGTGTCGGTCACCTCCGAGAAGTGGATGCCCCTTGGAGAGGCCATGCCTGACAGTGATTGGGTGAAGTGAGAGCAGAGAGACAAAGAAAGAGTGAAACTCTAGGCCTGTGGATGGTTGGAAGCCTAACAGAGTTGGCTTCCCTGATTTGCGTTGTGTATTTTGTGCGTTTGTTGGTTTCCCCCTAAACAAATTAAAAAGTATATTCACTTAATATGAGTGGCAAGTCAAGTAGCCACTCAAAACGTTTTAATCTGGGTGACCCTGGAAATTAATTTCTGAAGGACACCACTTAGATGGAATAACACAAACGAAACCGTTCATCTGTCAGAGAAAAGTGAAACAACGTCACGATGCAAACACCACGTGCTGTCTCTTGGATACCTGTTCGGGCAACACCAAACATTGATTGGGAGCGCCGTTCCAGAGTGACGCCAAAGAGTTCGATTTCATACTCGGTGCCACCGGTAAGGCCCGTTAAAACCTTGGTTCTCTCGTCACCGAAGGCGTTGAATTCCTGCGGATGCGTTGTCTTTCTGATGTCTCTGATTTTGATGACGAATCTATCAAACAAGTCTTCATCTGCCGTCCACGCGAGTCGCAAACTCTCATCTGTGATGTCCGAGACGAACATGTGCTCCACTTCTGGCTCTGCCTCTAGTTGAAAAGGGAATATAACGCTGATATTTTCCGGCACTATTAGGAGGATTGGACGGTCGTTCAAGGCGAAGGCAGACAGACGGAGAACGGTGAGTGAAACTTTTGGAAACAAGTCATGTAGTTCTCCAATACCCAAAAGACAACGGCTAGGCCTCAAAAGCCGCCACCATCAAACATGCTTCCAAGACGGCATTAGTTTTAGACAGCGCGCGGTATTGCAAAAACACGTTTGTGAGTGTATAAAATAGACAAAGTTGTTGTGTGTACGTATCTTTATTGAAATCAGTCAAGAAGTGCTCATCCATTTATGTGCACTAGTTTGCAAAATGATTCTGCAAACAAGGTTAACCCAGATTCCACATGCTCTCCAAGACCAGCCCTGGTGCATTCAGTGCATTCAAAGATCAAGAAACAATGAAAGGTTAAATCGACTGACATCCCATGCTAAAGATGTCATGTTGATTCCCTGTGTTTTCCAGCTCTTCCCAACCTTGATTCTAATCTGTTCTACTGCATGTTGTACGTTTTACAGCGGACACAGACTGGTCAATATGCAGTCCGATAGCATAGGGGGCTACATGAGGCAATATTGTCTGGACATGCAATCCAAGGTCACACCATGCAGTGATGTGTCCTTTGAAAGGCGTATCCTTTACACTGTTTCTACATCTGAGGGAAAACACAGTTTTAAAATATGAAAACAAACAGGTATTTGCTTGCTCATATTTTGGAGTAGGAAACAGATGAGCACCAGGCATGTCTGCTGGAACAAAAGCTGCAATCAGAAAGTACAGGCAAGATGAGAATGTGCATCCAGGGAAGACGATCAGTTGAAAAAGTAAAGAAGTTGTTCTGGAAGAAAGACAAATGTTAGAGGAGGTGAGTTGTGCTGTGTTGAGGTCTCCCCACCAAAGAAGGGGCATGGATATATTTTAGGCAACACGGCTTTCAACTGCTATGCATTGTTCCAAAGGGTGGATAGAGAAATCAGTACAGATTCAAATTCAGATTGCACGGTTACAATGGGGGCAAAGGTGACACGCACAATACGTGCGATGGAGAGACCTCGTTGCAGAGGGTTGAATCTTGAACATCCACGCGCGATTCGTGAAGCGTTTCCCAGCCTATCTAGACTTACACTAGGCCTGTAGGCAAGGATTCAGCCCCCTCACAGTACAGTGCGTTTCGGTACCTGTCACAGCCACTGTGGTCAGAGGCCGAGAGAGAAGTCCAGACCTAGACACCCCGGTCAGCTTGACCTCATAGCCTATGCCAGTGATCAGACCCCAGACATCCAGTTGGCTCTGGTTGCCCGGGACTGAGATCTCCTGGGGCTCCAGCAGCCAGCCCGAGTCCGAAATCACTATCTGAAAGTGGCTGAAGCCTCCGCCAGCAGTCCCCTCCTGCTGCCCGCTGGCCTCCCAGGAGACACGGAAGCCATACGGAGTTACGTCCGAAACGGTCAGGTTTTTCACTGTGGGTAGCGGAGCTGGAGGGGGTGGAGGGAGGGGGGGAGGGGGTTTGTTTTGGAGGAGAGGGATGTGGGTGAAGGAATGGAGGAATCAGGCATGGTGAGAATACTTATGATACTTGATGTGTGCAATGATTGCAAAAGAACAACCTTTTTTTTTGGGGGGGGGGGGGGGGGGGCAGTTAACCCAACACTTTTCTGGTGTATTAAGTATAGCTAACGTAGATCTCAAATAATGAATAAGTTTGAGATTACTTTCACAAACTATGTGTCTTTGTTTGCATGTTTGGACCAAGATCTCATGCTTAAGTAGACACCTCTTTAAAACACTTAATTTTAACATGATGTATGAAAATCGGCAATATTTTACAGCCCAAACTGACAGAGTTACAGAGTTACTTGAACCCTTCTACTGCATGTTATTAGAGTTGAAGACGTGAGTAAATTACGTAGTACCTGTGACCACATTGGTTAAGAGGGAAGGCGTACGGTGGCCATGAGAGATACCATACAGCTCAATGTCATAGGCAGTGTCATCTTGTAGACCAGTGACGGTCACGTTCTGGACCTGGCCCGGGGGCCGCAACTCTAGTGTGTCAAGCAGCTGCTCCTTGTCACTGACCCGGATGACAAAGCCATCAAAGTGGCCTGCCACTTTGCTCCAGGAAAGGGTGAGGTTATCTGGGTTTACATCGGACACAGCTATGGCGCTCAACTGTGGGACAGGTTCTGGACAAAAGAGAATATGGACAATTTAATCTGAGGCGAGAGATTGGGTAAGAGACAACTTACGACATGGTTTGACCCCTTTGTCTTGGGTAGTAATGCTATTTTAGAATTACGGTCGTACTCTGCGTGCAGTATGCAAATTCGGGGGTAGAAAATTCGTACTCAAAGTCTGAACAGAAAGCATGCTCTCCAGTACCTGTGGTAGCTACAGCGAACAGAGGCTTTGTGTTACGGCCGCCAGAGCTGGCGTACAGTTTAATGTTGTAGCCGGTGCTCCCTTTAAGCCCTGTCATGACTGTGGATCGGGTCTCCCCGGGGAGAGCGCGCCCCATGGCTGTAGAGGGCACCGCAGACTCTCTGAGCTCGACTACAAAGTTATCAAATGTCTGTTCCCCCGTTCTCCAAGACAGGGATAGTCGGTCTGAGGTAACGTTAGATACAACCAGCCTGGACAAGTCAGGCTCTGCAGCTACAGGAAGAGAGAACAGCGTAAGTGTTTGTTTGTATATTTTCTTTTAAAAGCGCTATTGTTTGAGTCAGATTCGTCGAGTGGGTTTAACTTACTAAAGGGTCATCCCTTTCTCTTTCAGTTGCAAAAAAAGCTATTAACAGTATAATCTGATGGGGGAGAATCACACATCCCGACCCAGATGTAAACAAATTGAACACTGAAGACAAAATACCTGTTGACGCAACAGTACTGACAGCTTTCGTTCGCGATCCTTTGACAATCCCATAGAGGTAGGCTATATAGTCAGTGCTGGGCCTTAGCCCTGTGAGGTCATGGGACATTGCATTGTGGGATATGTTATGTTCCTCTGGTTCGCTCAGCCAGCTTGAGTCAATAACTTCTAGGATGTAACCATCCAACTGTCCATCAGTGCCATTCCAGGAGATGGAGAAGCTCTCAGATGTTAAGTTAGACACATAAAGATTGCCAACCACTGGCTCGCTCACTAAAGAGAGAAACAGTTATTGGATTGTTATACGAGCCAAGGGGTGCATCATAGCCGAAAAGTAACTAAAACGCCAACTCTTTATCGTAATTCGAGGGCTAGTGTGTGACTCGGGTACATGTGAAGTGTCACAGTCGACTCACCTCCCTCTTGCAATCCTTGATTGAAAATGATTTAAGTAAAAGAATAAAAACATGCACATGGTTCAATTCATAAACGGCACAATCGTCTTCAACACATCTAGAGCAGGGGTTCTCAAACTTTTGGGGGCAAGGGACCCCTTACAGGGGTGAAGATTTTCCAAGGACCCCCCCATAATGGTACCCATTCAGCATACCCAGTGTGCTCATAACTAGACACAATATGCTTATTTTATTGGTGCAAATAGTCCCCATCTGTAGATTATAATATATGCGTCACTTTTTAATGATGCAGCACAATTTCCCAATGTTATAATTTATGGCAAATTATTTCACAGACCCCTTTGGCTATGGTTTGCGGACCCCACTTTGAGAACCACTGATCTAGAGTACCTTGCCAACAGATCTTTTTTGTAACTAGACAGAAAAACAAACAAGAAAAACACTGACAACGAAAGTGAAAGTGAAAGACAGGGTAATGCCAGAGTGACAAAGGCAACAGGTTTGACATGGTGATAGAAAGTGGTTTTCGGACCCCTATGCTTGACAACTCCTGTACGCGTTAATGTAAAAACTAACTAAAAGAAAAGCGATTGCAAGGTAGCACATTTCCAGAAACTTCCAAGAGCCATGTTAGCAACATGTAGGGGTAATGATGATAAGAGTATTGGAACAGTCCTCTAGCAATTATGCAAGCAATGGAATTGAAGATGAGACACAAAGACAACAACATGCTGTGAAAACATCCACTATTGTGTTAAAAACATGCTCATCTTAATCTGTGGTCGCATAATAGGCAATAGGTAATAATAACATTCTGCTGGAATACCAGGGGTTAAATTACTAATGATTTTATGTTGAAAATCATAAAAAACATAGTTGAATCAAATTGTCTACCACCTGGTAATTCCAACATGGATTTAGTTTATTACTATCATTACCTCAGGACAGGAGTAAATGTCAGACATTATAAAAATCCGCAATAGCCTTCCTGTTTCTTTGCAATGCAATCCCAGTCACTGTCACACTACAACTATTACACGGCAACAAGACTTGGTGGCAACTCATCAAGTGCGTCACTGGACACTTAGTTCAGGCACGTTCTCAACAAGCAAATGAGCCGTCAGAGTTAATGATTCCCCAGAGGAAGGAGGTTGAGATGAAATGAGATGAACGGGCACTCTCTAGTGGGTTGAGGCGGTTGGTGAAATGTCGGTTTGTCGTTTTTTTTCAAATTTATTTTGCAATCATTGCAGCACATCACATCAAAACTCACCACGATGCAGGGGATAGTAGGAAGGGGCTTCATGCACTTGGGTAATGGGATGAGGTTGGAGGAGGGAGCAGCAGAAGTAGGAGGTCACTGGCGGGTTGAGGAACCCGGCACCCTAGCTTTTCTCAGCAAGACTGACACAGTGGCTGGAGGGTGAGAATGAACACGAGATGGTCGGTTAAGACCGAGGACCCTGTTGTTGCCCGGGTGTTGGTGATGCAGTTGGGTCAGTGTTGGACCTGTGAGGTGGGGTGTGTCAAGTGTGAGAAGGAATTGGATGGAGTGCTTGGTGTGTTTTTGTATGCGTGTGGTTCACCACCAAAGACCCCGACTGGAAGGGAAAGAAATGTTGTCAAATGTCACACAGGGGAAAGCGTGAAGGCCCTTGCACACTGAGTGCGAAATCTTCGTATGCGTTTTTTCGCAATCGTCAGCCTCAACATTCGGTGGCTCTGAGTTGCCCAAAACCTATCAAAATGCTGGGTATGGATGCGAAAAACGCAGAAAATCGAACCCGATCCGAAATTTTTTCCAACCCGATCCGGACGAAAGTTTCGGAGGCAGTGTGTAAGCGCGATTGACATAACGTGAGGTCGTATTTATTGTTTTACGTGCGAACATTTCGGACACGAATTTCGGACTCAGTGTGCAATGGCCTTAAAGGAGGAGTTCGAAACGGCAGGAAGTGAGGACGGGAAAACCCTGGAACGGCTCCGTTGGTGGCAGGTACCTGTGGTGGCCTCTGCATACACAGGCTCCAGGAAGGAGCCCTGGTGTAGGCCGTACAGACCCACCATGTAGGTAGTGTTGGGCCTGAGCCCGGGGATACCCAGGCTGAAGGCGTCCCCGGACAACGTGAGGTTTTGGCTTTCCGAACCCCCGTCCAGGTTTGTCATCTCTAGGACAAAGCTCTCAAAGTCCCCATCCTGGGGACTCCAGGACACAGTGAAGCTGTCCCAGGTTATGTCAGAGATGGTGAGGTTCACCACCTGGGGTTTCAGCTCCTCTGGGAGACAAACAGATTAGAGGGGAGTCAACGACAGGTGTAATGACATTTTTGCTCAATTGTTTCGAAGTTGCATATTGTTGGAGGAACATTCTTAGTCAGAGATCAGAATCAGAATCATGCCACAGAACAGAAACACACAGATGGATGAAATGATTGAGGATGGAAAAGTTGTCAAGCATATGTGATTAACGCTACAGAAATCCTTCAGAAGTGATGTCTGGATGAGTCTCTGAAGACTTCGCAATGCGTTCATGTATTACAAATATTATTTGGTTAATTGTGACTGCTTTCGTTTGTAGCTAGCATTTTTTATATAGGCAGAGCACTTGGTGATGATGAATATTGAGAAGTTCTCACAAGGGAACTATTCCTATTTGTACCCATATTGTAGATAGAAAACAATAAATACACAGGAATTAACTTATATTAAGGATGAAAAGAGAGATGTTATGATGATAATGGAAGTCTGTTACAGGGGTTATCTGCTCCATATACCTGTGTTGGCAAAAGCTGTGAGAGGCAGAGACCGCTGCCCCTCCACCATCCCATACAAAGTAACCTCATAGTGCGTCTTAGGGGACAAGCCTTGAACGTGGACCTTCCTCATACCTCCTGGCACTGTTACCCCGTGAGCTTGCGCCTCTCCTGACAGGGCGTTCAGCTCCACCACGAAGCTATCAAACGTGTGCTCAGGTGCAGCCCAGTCTAGGCTCAGGCCATTGGGGGTCACGCCGGTGACCTGAAGTTCCCCCAGCCCAGGCGTGTCCATGCTTGAGCCCTCTGGTTCGGAGGTAAAGCTCCCAGAAGGAGGTATGCGGGATGGAGTAGTCGGGGCTATGAGTCTGGGACTGATAGCTCCAGCTCTTATATCTGGAGCGGACTGGAGAGTTGAAACGTCTTTGACACTTAGAGCAATTACGTCAGGTGAGGTAGACTTGGGTGCTAAATGAAAGTACATTTTAAAAAAAGGAGTTAAATGTTATCTCTGAGGATCAGAAGACAAAACATGAGAGGTTGAACCTGTGGAGAGATCTGGTTAAAAAGACCAGGTGAAGCAAAATATGAAACATAAAGTAGACATCAAACTATCGAGTATTAAATCACCAAAATAATCGACTTTCCATAAAGCTTCTTGAGTTTTGTCTGTATATTTAGGGCTTGAGTTTTGTCTGTATATTTAGGGCTTTTATCTTTTGTCACCATCTACAGTGATGCTTTTTATTGTTCCTGGACGTCTAAGATCATAGACATCCACATGCATTCTACGCTTAAACTGAGCAGGTCATGCATTAATGGCACCTGAATCAGCACCATTAATTTTGAAGGTTCCAAGTAGTCCACCGTGGCAGAAGTACTCGGTACACTTCAAATGGATGAATAAGCCATGCATTGCCAAAGGTATCCTCAAAATCTGTACTGAAACTACTGGGGCTGAAATGTCGTTGTCGAGGAACATCTGTGAAAAACAGTCAATGGAATAGCAGGCAATGAGTGGAGTTTGATGGTTTTGTTCTTTGTTGGCACAGACCTTTTAGATAGCATTGGTTGCTTTAAAAGCTCAAATGAAGGAGGATGTCTGGATTTACATTCGATTTGCATTGAATTACAAATCAAATTCAAGTCAAATCCCTTCGATACACAAAGGTAAAAGTGCTTTGCCACGACTCATAGACTGCAGTATGCAGGGCGAATGACTGCATGCCGTAGTGTGGGTTCTGTGACTGTAATCCTGTATTTCCTCCTTGTATTTGAAAAAGAACACTGTCTATGAAATGAACCTGTATATGCAGCATGCAAATGATGAGATGATTTCTTTAAAAAAAATCTTCATGCCATGCTCAGAGCTTTTCTGTAGATGTTCAATAGTCCTCATGCAGACTTCTTTATGGCTTTGCTTTGAAAAAGTCAAATTTCTCTTGGATTCTGACCCAACAAAACGCTCATCCTGGTCGCATGTTGAAAACGTCAAAAATCAACAGAGCAAGATGTCTAAACATGCAATCCAAATCAAAGCAGATACCTGTAACTGCAACTGCTTCAAGTGGTGAGGACCTTTGGTTATTGGTTACTCCGTAAAGCTTTACTCGATATTCTGTGGATGCCTTCATGCCTTTGATTATAGCAGCAGTGGCATCACCACGGAGACGAACCTCTTTCATATCATATAATCCCAGAGCATCTGTACATTCTACGGCATAGCTATCAAACGCAAAGTGTGGCTTTGGTTCCCATGAGAGGTCAAATCCAGTGGATGTTACACCTGAGACGGTCAACGGTCCCAACTCGTCCCCAGACCCCATCTCGGAGAACTGGGGATCTGAGGCGTCTAAAGACACAAAGTTAATGATATTGTCCTCCGAACCAGCGGGAGTTGTAAGCTCAGGGACTGGGTCAGCTAAATAAAATGTAAATGAGGCTACAAGAAAAACACAGAGGCACACATGTAAGGTGAAACAGACGTTGTACATTCTGTGCAGCTTTCCGTACTCTTATTGCTGACCGGTGCTTTTCAGATCTCCCTCAAGTGTAAATCACCCTACTGCACTGGATCCCAGCCATGGCTAATTCCAGATTTCGCTGTCAAATATCGGAATGCATGAACTTCACTCCCAAGAGCTGTTGTTGTGAAATGTATTTTCTTTGGAAAAAGTTGCATCAGAAGAAATGGAACACGTGTTTTTTACATATATTTCTATGAGAAAACACTTTAACGATTGACACGATCCACAAGCATGGCCCATACTATAATTTCCTTTAAGACCAAAAATAAGGCTTTTGAGAACCAACCGGAAAGAAGGTTTGTGTCGGCTGTGAAAACATTCTGCTGTGTCACACTCACCTGTGGAGGCAGATAAAGTGGCAGGTGCACTCTTCTTGGGTCCTCTCTCAGCAGTTAGGCTGATGGTGTAGATCATGCCAGGAGTCAGGTTGGTCAGGACATAGCTGGTAGCTGTTCCAGGAATCTGCACCTCCTCCCTCCGCCCAGCCCTGGAGATGTACACCAGCTTGTACAAGCTGATCTTGGCCCGGGGTCTTCTCCACACCAGATTCATGGTGGTCTCTGTGGACTCACTCATCTCCAGGTCTTTGGGTGCATCTAGGTCTGTTTTGGAAAATGTTTTCTTTAGTACAGATCAGATGGCTGAGCGGTTAGGGAGTTGGGCTATTAATCAGAAGGTTGCCGGTTCAATTCCCGGCCGTGCTAAATGACGTTGTGTCCTTGGGCAAGGCACTTGACCCTACTTACCTCGGGGGAATGTCCCTGTACTTACTGTAAGTCGCTCTGGATAAGAGCGTCTGCTAAATGACTAAATGCAATGTAAATGTAGTATGCAGAACTTTATTTAGTCCCCAGAGAGGACATTGAATGTGCAGCAGTAAAAAATAACACAAACAAAAATGTCTGTCAGTTCTACCTCTGTCCCTTCCGAAGTTTAAAGCGTTGTTTTATTTCTAGGGCGTGTTTCAGACAAGTCATAAATCACAGATGCATGTTTGCTTCTCGTACGGTTGTCATATTCTGGTGTGCGTTATATGCACATGTATGAACAGCTGGAGCACCTGTTGGTTCATGTGTTTGTTCGTATGTGAAGAATGGGAATTTGGACAGCTGTTTAACTGAGATTCTCACCAGTAGCTGCGTTTGTGGTGGCAGGAAGGCTCTCTCTCTCCTTCTTCACACCGGTCACTCCTATCCCATACTCTGTACCTGGCTTCAGTCCTGCAGTACGGACAAAGAGAAGGAATCTTAGAGGAAACATTGTTTGGGGATTATTACGTCCATGTTTGTCATCTCTAGGACAAAGCTCTAGGACATTTTTTTTATACTTATAAACCCCAACCGTCACAGTCACACCGTTCCTTAAGAGACAGACAGAACTCTTCTTCATCACTCTGTAGAATGTGTGTTTGGATGCCATCTATACTTAACTCATTTGGATTTTAAGTAATCCATTTTGGGGATCTTTCCACATTACACATCTGTGTATATGGTGTGATTAAGTTGCCCACATGTACAGAAGGTGTTTGTCCTTAGGCCTCACCAGTGATGGTGGCCCGGGTGGTGTCTCCAGGGCTGCGTGGGATGAGTTCCTCGCCGTGGGAACCCCCAGAGAAGGGGCTGTACTTGACCCTGTAGCTGTCCACATCTGCCTGGCTGTTTCTCCACTCCAGGGTGACGCTGTCGTCTGTCCGGCTCAGGGGCTCCAGCTCCCTGGGGGAATCCAGACCTGGAGTGAAAGGACAGGAGGCATAAGTAGCGCTAGCAACCTCACCCTCTGAGTTCAGTTAAAGTTACTCCTGTGAAGTTGGACGGTATTCAAATTGAAATGATTACAGGGGATTTATTTTCTAGAAAAGCAAATCCCACCCAAACCTACCTGTGGTGAAGGTTTCAAGGACGGGCTCGCTAGTCATATCTCCTCTCCCGGATGTCAGAGAGATCTCGTACTCTGTGTCGGGGCTTAAAGCTTCGATGTTGTACTGTTTATCCGCAGGTGAGAGCTCCACGGTGGTCCTCTGGGAGGCGTCTGAGCTGGGTCTGTAGGACACGGTCAGTCTGTCCGTCTGGGCCACGGGCTGGGACCAGGCGACGAGGGCGGACGACTCCGTAACGTCCTTCACCTCCACCTGCTGTGGTCCGTCGATCCCTGGGAGCGAGGCGAGACGAGCAGAAGACAATGTAAGAGTGATAACATGCGAAACCATTAGGATACTGAGTGAGGTCCATGATCATCTCAGTGGTTTTAATTATTGAGGATAAATTATGTAGGTAATGCAAAAAATGTCTGGCCCAGACCACCTGGCAGGAAATTGCGTAAAGGATCACTTAAGTCACCTACCTCGTTTTTCATTTTTGATTGCTGTAGTGAATTGCAGCCAGTGCAAATAAATTACCTCGAATTTGGAAGTCCATCAACAAGGAATTGTAAACTAAATGGGTTTTCCATGAAAAGGGAGATTGTTTAGCCTGGCAATACATACTTGCTCTGTCAACAAAGAGAGGCATTTGTCCATGTAATGTATGGGTTAATGGTAAGTAATAAAAGTGAAGGTAAACGGAGGCAGGAACTCATTGCAAGGTTCGTTGAGAAACAAAGATATGTAAGCTGGACTGCCATTCAAGTTTTTTCCCCTTCTGGGGAACCGTGTGAAACGGCGGTGGGGGATTAGCAAAAACAAAAAAACAAAAAAATGCCTGCTATGACTGGACAGTTAAACTGGGCCATGCCATTGGTTTACTGTCTGCTCTTGTGATTTGCGAGGCAGATCTACCCAGGGGATGTAGATGGTTGCCAGGCTAAGTAGGAGGGAGGACATTACACTTATTTCCTGTCATCTGTTATGAGTTTGATAGTAAATTATTGTGTTAAATTCAGTTTTTAAAGTATCAGGTGTATATCATTGAACTAATTCGGTCTCTGTTCTTAATGACAAAACACTGTCTGACTGTGGGTGGAGATGGAAAAACACTCACTGGTAGTAAACGTTTTGGTCAACTGGGGTCCTCTGGTGTTGTTCTTGACGATGCCAATGGAGACCTGATACTCCTGACCAGGTCCAAGACCAGTCTGATCAAATGTAGTCTGAGCAGGTGGAAGTGTGTTCAGGATTTTCCCATTCTCTTCTTTCTGGAAGTTCAAAGAATAAAGATGGTTATACTTGCGTTCCTGAAAAGCCTGATGAAAAGCAAAAAAGATGATCAACATTTTATGACTATGTTGTACTGCACAGAAGGACTGGAAAAAGACTGCAAACCAATAAACACACTGAGCTTAACCTGTTAGGCAGAAACCACCTGACTTTGTGCTTAACTCTTGTGCTGCCTTCGGGTCACATGACCCAAAGGTTCATAACGAACCATCGTTGTGTTTACCCAATTTTACCCAATACAAAAACAAATAAAAATAATTTTCTTTTAACCTTCGCAATGTGGGGGGTCTGAGACAGCCCAACGGTTAAAAGAAATTGCTTTACTTTGTTTTTGTATGCGGTAAAGTTGTCGCAATACGACGGTGGGTCACAACGACTGATGGGTCAGAATGACCCGAAGATAACACAAGGGTTAACAAGTTACAAATATCACTGTAAAAACAAACATGGCGACAATAAACAAGGTCTACATTTTGTTCCTGGAGCTTTCCAACCACCAAAAAAAACACATACAGCAGAAGCTCACTGTAGTGAAGTTTGTACATTATGACAGGCTGACATTGAAGCATGCCACTACACCCTGCATATGTGAATATCCTCTTCTGTATTGTAGTGGTTAGCACACTTTCACTGTAGGCAATAAGCAGCAGCCTTGCATGGCCAGAGAGGTCGTAAACAGGATTGGTATCAGCCGCAAATATGTCTTTCTTGTCCAGAATAACAACCGGTCTCCTCCCTTCCCAATGATCCCTGCTGATGTGTGATATTCTGAGTTCCAAATCTGGAGGAGAGTCATGTGGAGAGATGGAAGGCACTGACCGTGTTTTGGATTTGGAGCTCCCAGTTATCAAAGGGAATGTCCAGCTGGTCCCAAAGCACCTCCACGGAAGTCTCCCTCACCGACTTGAACTTCAGACCCTCTGGCTGGGGGATATCTGGCAGGGAGGCAGCAACAAGAAATACCAGCTCGGAACTGAATGTTGATGCACTGCAAAAACTACGTCTAATTGAGTGTGAAAATCTTATTTTGATATTTTTAATCTAGTAAGACTGGTTTCTAGTATAAATTCCTTATCACGTGACGTAAGTAAACACATTATTTTAGGATATTTTCTCACTGCAAAGGCAGCCAAATTTACTTTAGTTTCAAGCATAAACATGCTCATAACTAATACCTATGCACTTTGTCAGGGCGTTTTTGCAGTGTGCAAGCCACAGTAGAAACACTAATAGTATTCATATTAATACATTTACGTATGATAGTATGACACTGCTCTCCACATGGCATGATGACCTACATGTGGCAACTCTGGCACTAACAGGGATGCTCCTCTTGTTGCTCAGGATGGCGTAGACGTTGATCAGATACTCAATGCCAGGTTCCAGCTCTGTGAGGGTGGCAGATGTCTTGTCTCCTGGTACGGTGAACTCCTGGTACAGTCCTCCTGGGGCTGTAGGGACGTGGGTCACCAGGTATTCTGTGACCAACATGTCGTTTGTCCAGTTCAGGTCCACTGTCTCTGTGGTGATTTCTGTTACAGTCAGGTCCTTGGGAGGAGAGACTGAAGAGAGGTGGGGTAAAAGATTCATTTTAGTTTGACATTTTTGCTGTCTGAGGTGGTTTCCCATGCCTTCAGTTTCAACCAGAAACTGATGATTTCCACAGGCTCACATTCGGCACGTTTAAGGACCGCCTACGATCTTCTGAGACATAAATACAGACTTTGCATTTTGATGAAACTTAAATGGACATTTGAAATTCAGGATTGTGTTAAATCCTGAATACAATCACCTTTATGGTCATTTACATGTTTCCTCTTATTTGGGTATTTTATGACATAAAAAAGGTGGAAAACCCATGAAGTAAAATATTAATTTACTAAAGTGTAAAGATGCAAGCACAAAATCAAAATATTTTTTAAGGAAACCATATACCTTCCGAGCAATCGTCACCGATGTACCCCTCGTCACAGACACACTGTCCGTCCACACAACGCCCTCTGTCCTGGCAGTTGTTGAGGCAGCTCAGCTCTCCACAGTTCAGTCCCATGTAGCCAGCCTCGCATATACACTTTCCGTTGACGCAGCGCCCTCTACCGTTGCAGTTATCCGGACAGGTGAGCACAGAGCAGTCGAGCCCCGAGTACCCCTCCTGGCAGATGCAGTTACCGTCCGCGCAGTACCCACGGCCCAGACAGTCGTTGGGACACGCCTTCGTGCCGCAGTCCTCCCCGTTGAAACCCTCGTCGCAGACGCATTGCCCGTCGATGCAGCGTCCGCGGTTCAGGCAGTTGTTAGGGCAGGCCAGCTCGCTGCAGTCCTCACCGACGAAGCCGGCGTAGCACACGCAGCGGCCGTCCTGACACTCGCCGCGGCCGTAGCAGTCGGAGGGACAGGTCTTCACGCTGCAGTCCTCTCCGGCGAAGCCTTCGTTGCACACGCACTGGCCATTGACGCAGCGCCCCCTGTCGAGGCAGTTGTTGGGGCAGGAGATCTCGGAGCAGTCGTATCCTTGGAAGCCTACGTCGCAGGCGCACTGGCCGTTGATGCACTGCCCTCTGGTGTTGCAGTTGTTGGGGCAGGCCAGCTGGCTGCAGTCCTCTCCTTGGTAGCCAGAGTCGCAGATGCACATGCCGTTGAAACAGCTGCCTCGCTCGTTGCAGTCGTTGAGGCAAGTGAGCTTGGAGCAGTCTTCTCCAGAGTAGCCGGGGCTGCACTCACACTCTCCGTCCACGCAGACACCACGGCCGTTGCAGTTGTCGGGACAGGTGCGCTCCCCGCAGTCTTCCCCGGTGAAACCTTCGTCGCAGTAGCAGGTTCCGTTGATGCAGCGGCCACGGTCGTAACAATCGTTGGGGCATATGAGCTCAGAGCAGTCGAATCCGGTCCAAGGCTCTTCGCACCTGCACTCTCCGTCCACGCAGCGCCCACGGCCCAGGCAGTTGTTCAGGCAGTCGGTCTGAGAGCAGTCGTCACCGCTGAATCCTTCGGAACAGACACACCCTCCACCCTGACACTGGCCGTTCTCTCCACAGTCCACTGGGCAAACTTCCAGAGTGCAGTCCTCCCCGGCGAAGCCCTTGAAGCAAACACACTTCCCGTCTACGCACCGACCCTGGTCCTGGCAGTCATTGGGGCATTCAGGCTCGCTGCAGTTGGCTCCCTTCCAGCCAGGCTCACAAACGCAACCGCACGAATCCGCACTGAAGTTGCCACGGCCGTTGCAGTACGGCTTAGTCCCCACCTCACCTAAAAAATGCAAAGATGTTCATAAAGACAGGTTTCAAACAGATGAGTAAAAAAAACATGAATTTACTTAAGAATAATTTGCGAGTCTACCTGTGACCTGAGCACTACAGCACCCAGCATCTCCAGAGCACTGGTCCCTCAGCGAGGACACCTCCCCCTCCAGCATCTCCAGCCTGCTAAGGAGGTCCTTCAGGTCTTGATGGCCATCGGAGCAGCCACAGGCCTGCTTGGGGATGTTAATGCGGTGGGTGAAGACGATCTGGTTCTCCCCGTCCAGGGTGTGGTCGGTGGTGCGAAGGCCCGAGAACGCAGGTGCATCTCTGGGCTCCAGCTGGCTTCCCCCTGGGGATTCTAGGTCAGCGGAGCACAGGGAGCTGGCGGGGACGTTGATGTTGTAGACGTGATTGAACACCACCGGTTGGTCCGCGCTGGGCAGGGTGACGTTGTCTCCGGCCTGTGTCAGTGTGGCTCGTCGATGCCGAAGCATCTTCTTCACCAGGCCCGTGTGGCTCATACTGATGAGGGCAGTCAGGAGGAGGTAGCCTAGAAGGCTTTTTGGACCCATGTTTGTTTCTGTCGCAAGGGTTGCGTAATGTCACTTGCTAGGTTTGGATATTCCGGTCTGTCCTCGTTTTTTGGGGTCCTGGAAGGCGAAGAGACCAGGCACACTTTCAACACGGGTGTTAATGCTGCAATTAATTGTAATATGTTCAAGTGAATATATGGCTTTTAAACTTGGATGTTGGGAGATTGACAGTAACTTATGCATTGGGCTTGACCTACAAGTCAAGCAGATAAACACAAAATTCACTTTTAGGACATCCAAGTGTCCTTAAGGAATTCAGTTACTCTTGAACACCTGGGAAACAGTCCAGTAACTTTCTCTCTATTACAACCTAGTTTAGCTCACTACAGCAGCAATAAAATGGATGTTCAGGCAACAAGCACGAACATATTCCATTGGGACAAGGAGGGTTGTAAACTGCATGTCATTACCTTATTAGTAACACCTCTATAATCAGTGGTTTTCTCAGTTCCGCCCACAGTGAAACATGAACAGAGGTAGACTTGACATTGTTCACTAATATCCAGAATAGACTTATCTGGAGTACTTTTGTATACTTATGTTTCACTAGAATGGAATGAACAAATTACTCTATCATAAGATGAAACCATTTAATGCTGACTCAATACTGAATCATTGCCTTTAGCCACATCTTATTTTGTCGGCCGCTGGTAATCCAGGTGGCCTTAACAGCCGACAAGACAGAACAGACCTGGATTTGAGAGGAAGAGACATCTGTTCGTAAATACTCTGTGACCTGTTAACTTGATGACATTTACTCTAAAAGTTGTTCACACACAAACATACCATACTTTCCCCCATTTATATTATTTTTGTCATCTTTCTCTACTGTTGTTCTTTTTTCCCTCCACTCAATCGGAATGGACTGCTGTTTGTAGATAGTTAAGCACGCAAGTTCACGCCCACTCGCACAGGGCCAGAAGCTGTAATAACTCAATGTAAATCGTGCATGGATGTCAATGAGACACATGCACAACCGTGAGGATTTCCACCGGGCTTCTGCACATCTCTAAAATGACTTCATAGGCTGGACACTGAAACACTGCAATTTGTGGTGGATGGATTGGCAAACTGTATTTCTCAGCGTGGGAAAGCAGAGGGGGGTTTCTGTGGTTTACATATGCCTGAATGAGCAGGGATGGGTGTGAGCAGGAAAACACCATCAGTGAAACTTCCAGTTTGCGGTCGAACCAATATACACATATCAAGCAATGTCGGTGAAGTTGATCCCCGCTCTTAGTGAAGGGATGGAATTTGAGTTTGCAGAGACTTTAATGGTGGTGGCGGGGGACTGTGGTCAAATAGAGATGAGCCAATTCATGTCAACTCGACACATTCTGCCTTGGTTCCCAAGGGAGCGTCTTCTCCTCGTCTGTGTTCTCAGCTTGCAGTGGAAAGAGTTATAGCAGAACTACGGCTGTTCTATACACCTGTGATGGCTATTCCAGCTTGTCTAGGCTTTTTCCATTTTCAGCCTTGCCAGTTTTCCTTTTGTTGTCCTACCAGCATGAAAGTAGCTGCCGCATTATCCCTGCTCAAGCTCAGTGTAGGGCTTTTCTTTTGATGGTTGAGTAACACTGCAAAAACAGTTTGTGAATTGGACATATATTAATCTATTAAACAAAACACTGCAACTGCATGTCAGTGATCCTATGCCTTCTATTATTACCTTGTTGGTTCTCCTTGAACTGGATTATTCCATAGAGGGAGTGATATGTTTCATATAACACAGCTTGATTTATAGTTTAGAGGATAATGATTTATCCATATGTGGATAGTATCAAAGTTTTCAGTGAGGATACTGGAACATGTTCCTTATGATCTCCAAATGATACCCTTCTAATTATGTTTGGCAACTAGCGTGTGATTCATTGAGCGGTCTCAAATGTATATCCTTTAGTTTGTGAACACCTACTAGAATATAAACCAGGAGGACTCATGACTGAATGGGGTTCACCAATGACATCCCACCTCACCTTTGAACTCAGGGATACAGCGTTGGAGAGACAATTGAAATAAATATGTATGTTTTACTTTTCTTTAAGTTATAATCCAGAATTACTGGAGCGATATTACTCTTCCCCCACGCTGGCAAGTATTGGGGAACTTTCCCACATGGAAAAGGGGAGCCAGGAATGTTGGCCCTGATTTGGGGACATCTGTTTGGCCTAGTCCAAGACGAAGGTACTAATGTATGCAAGCAGACCTTGTGCATTTCCAGACAAAGGGCAACTTAGCATACTTAAGTGAGTAGGCTAACATTGAACGGCTCATACAAGTTTTTATTCGATTTTTGCTTTCAACCTGACATGACAGTAAGTCATATTAACGTATATATTATTTTGAAATGTAAGGCATCGTTTATTTCATTCGGTTTTTAGTGTTTCTATTATTGGAAAATGTGGGGAGGAAAGTCAGTTGGCTGAGCGGTTAGAGAATCGGGCTATTAATCAGAAGGTTGCCGGTTCGATTCTCGGCCGTGCAAAATGACCTTGTGTCCTTGGGCAAGGCACTTCCCCCTACTTGCCTCGGGGGGAATGTCCCTGTACTTTACTGTAAGGCGCTCTGGATAAGACCGTCTGCTAAATGTAGTCTGGTGTCCGGCGGGTCTTGGCGTGACATTCTGTAATATATAAAGTCCTTGTCCATGGAAATCTCTGGAACGCCGACCGGCTGGGTGAACTTCTTCTGGAAGACAGTTGTGGCTTGGAGAGAGGCGTAAACAGCGTGTCGCGGCACTCTGGCCTCTGTCAAACACGGCTGTCAGTTCGGTGCTCATTTCTGATTTTCGTTTTTTGGAGTTTTTATTTTCCGAGTCACGGGGCTGATGCTTAAAGCAGCTGGTCCAGCTGGATAGCATTTCCAGACAGTGAGAGTAAGTGTCTGATGAGGTGGATTTGTTTGTTAACATATGTACACACACACATACACACACATTTCCTTTTTGCCTATTTTGATCGAATCCATTTATATACATCTCTATAATTGGAATTATTGTCACTTAACTCAGTTTGCCCAGAGGTGAGTTTGAATTATGGCAGGTCAACTATGTTCAGGTCAAATATTCTTAAAATGATCTAGCTCTGGAGTAAGGAAACCTTTCAATACCTTTTGTACCTGTATGGTAATGATCATGAAATGCCATAACAAAATCCAGTGATAAACGAGTTCAGAAGCAGCCTTTGACATTAACAAGGTTAAGGATTTTCTTGCCTAATTATGTCGATGGCTTTTCAGAAGAATTTTTATTATTCTACCACATTTTTTTTTGAATTGTCTGTAGAATATCAGAGTAGATTTGCGGCTCGCTGGCTAACTGTCAAGGAAATAAGAGCTGAGAATAAAAAACTGGAAATTTGACTCTGCCTCCAAATCCAACTGTCCCACACTTTTTACACCGTCTAGACAACCCAGTAAATTTATAGTACAGCCTAGATATCAAAGTCTCCGCAACGTCTTTCATGTTTTTCTCAATAATATTCATTTTTTGAAGTGTTTCAAACTATGGTCACATCACATAAGCATATCATTTTAAAGTCACCTCATTGTCATTTTTCTGTATGTAAACTAACTGAGAAGAATCTTCAAATCCAATTTGATCTGCATCGTCCTTTCTACAATCAATGTCACAGAGGACTTCACACAAAGCCCAAAGAACTGTGGTAAAAACAATCAAACAACTAAACCAACTCAAACCTTCAAGAAAGATGAGGAGAAGACTCCTAGGAAAACTCAGAAAGAAAAAAAATGGACGAAGCCTTCATGTAGCCACCATCTTGTTCCCTTTCCCCAACCCTGCTCCTGTCTGAGGTCAGAGGTCAAGCGGCGCCAGGGGCAGACCCTCCTCGGTGTGAAAGGAGCCACAGCCGTCATGTCAGGTCAGGTGAACCAGCTGTGTCACTGACAAAGGGCCTTTCCTGTCCCTTCCCTACACTCCTATCTGCCAATCAGCCGTGTCCCAGGACAGTGTGACCTGCACCAAGCAGAGGACATGAAAAACCATCCCACATCTCAGAGCCTCCAGGGGGAAGAAAACACGTCAGTCGTTGGGAAATCGACTGCTTTACTTGCCTGAGAGGTGGTTAACCGCTTGTCTCTCTGACTTAAGTGCTATTAAATGGTTTATAGTCAGATGCTTTGATTTTCTTCTTAGTTGTCCTTGTATACTTGGAAGTTAGGACTGTAAGGTGCTTGCTAAGATGTTCAGGGAATGGAATTGTTACTGTTCAAAGGCTGTTTTTTTTATCAGTCATAACTACAGCAGAGCTCAAAGGACCTGCAAAACTGATGCTATCAACCACCACAGTGTCCCAAGAGCAGATTTAGCAATTTAGCATTCAATTTAACAGAGCAAATGAATTCAGGATTAAATTAACTAGAAGAGGGCGGTCTTATCTCCTCTGCCATATTGGCTGTGGCAAAATCATCATGTGTGACTCCTGCTGTGAAATTTCCATAATGAAATACCCCCAAAAAATCGAGAGCATAATTGCATTGCCCATAGTTAAAGGATTATGTCCCAAGACCCACAAAAACCTCCATGGACTTTGAGGACACATCCTCTGTTAGTCACTCAATATCCTTTCTCTCATCTCTCCCCTTCCTCACAACCTACACACTCCACTTCTCCTCATCTCTCCGTCTCTCTCTTTCTGACTCACTCTCTCGTTCTCTCATTCACGCTCCCCTTCGCTCTCACTCTCTCTTTCTCCCATTCACGCTCCCATTCGCTCACACACCTTTTCCGACTCCCATCACTCTCTCGTTCTCCAAGCTGCCGTCATTCTACCGTCCAGAAAAACTGGAAAAAATATTTTTTTCACAGCTCCTTTCCCCCAGGTGATCAAAGCTGGGGGATAACTCTTCCACATGTTCTACTGCCCAGTCTTCAAACACTCTACCCTGGTTCCCATTCTTGTCTCACAGCCATGGGAAGAGCTGATAACCAGTAGTTGCAGCATGCACCAACTATGTTAATCCCCCAATAAACCATAACCAAATGCCCTTTAGCGACTAAACATGCAGAGAGGAGAGAACTACAGCATCAGGACTGGTAGAAATATATAAAGATATATATATATATATAGCCTCAATAAAACACAGTAAATGAACAGCAACTGCTGCTGACAATTACAATGATTCCCGTTTTGTTTTTATTACAAATCTGTGTCATCCAATT
Source organism: Osmerus mordax (assembly GCF_038355195.1). Classification (NCBI taxonomy): domain Eukaryota; kingdom Metazoa; phylum Chordata; class Actinopteri; order Osmeriformes; family Osmeridae; genus Osmerus; species Osmerus mordax. The sequence goes on along the minus strand of NC_090069.1, from coordinate 2,720,237 downwards.
TGCTACACAATAGCCAGCATGTACAGACCATTAAGACATATAGCATTTTAATTAACAAGGCAAACTGTCCTCAAAATCAACATTTTCATTCAATTGAGATAATCTTCAATGGAGTTAACCAAGGCTTCCCGTTCAAACTGGTTACCAAAAGTTACTCTTACCTTCAAGGGCTGTGTAGAAATACAATAACTCACCTGCAGCCAATCAAAGCTTTTGTCACTAAACGGGTTGCAGTTCGGGTCTTCAGAAGTTCAGAACAGTTCGGTTGAACGATGAATAAACGATGTCCACCTGGAGGAGTTCTTCTCCACCTCCGTGTCTGTGCCGGTGTTCCAGCGAGGTTCCCCTCTTGTCTTTTACCTCAGCTGTGAACGCCCCTACGGGCTGGGCTCTCCGCTCACCTAGGGACGTCTCGGAACCAGAGCTGGAGAGGGAGAGAGAGAGACCGTGTGAAAGGAGGAGAGAAGCGGAAAGTATGTCTTTTAAAACGAGAGCCGCCTTTTGGTCAGACCCCCATTCCTTTCTCTACAGCCCTTAAATAGCCGTCCCTCTCCTCCCCCCCCCCCCCCCCCCCTTAACTCCCTCACTCCCTCCGTCTCCCTGTTGGGTGTGGAGTTGGGCTGCTGTCTTGAAATGGGATGCCTTCCTTACTGGCACTGATGACAGAGGAAGAAAATGTACTGGTGAATTGAGGAACAGGGACACAGGAAAATGAGAGTGGGAGGTTAGTCCAAATTGTACATATGACACAAACCTTTCTCCTGGTTAATAAAACAGTAGCCCATTTTGATCATGTACATATAGATACATACATTATTAAAATACGTCAATGTACAGTGTGGAATGGATTGTGTGTGCAATTAATTCCATTCTATGACTCATGATGTCATCAGCCGGAGTTAAACTGTGGACAGAGGATAAAGACCAGGGGCTCTGCTTTGTTCAAATCTGCGTCTGAGGAAATAGATTTGAGTGAAGCAGCCTACTTTCCTCATTCCATCCCTCCTCCCCACCCCTGTCACATCCATGCCCTCCATCAGACTCGTATCTCCTAACACAGGCAAATCCTTCCACCTCACACACTCCTCCTCTTTCGTACTTCCCTTCAGAATATGGAAAAGTATTCTGGACATAAAAACCCCCAGATATAAATGATTCATGTGGTTTTTGCCCGGCATGCAAAACCCAACATGCACATTTGACAGGTTGCAAAAACCTACGGCATATGGTGAGTTTGACTTTTATAAATGAATCAACAAAACAATTGTGTATTTTCTTTTATTCAGAAGGCTGTTTTGTCTATTGCAGACACGTTTTCTATTTAATACGAATAACAGATGGAACACGGGGCTAAAATCAGGAAACAGATTTTTTTTTTTTTCAGTTATTTTGGGACCTTAGAGACACACAGGTTTATGGGAGAGTGTGCTGTTGGTGTCGCTGTTCTGCTCTGTTAAATCTAACCCACAGTGACCCCCAAACTCAGTTAAAGTCCTCTCACATCCGGGAGACGTGTTGTAGAGATTAAAAAGGTGATCAGGCCACATACCGTGCTATAAGGGGGAGTCAGATGGCTGAGCGGTGAGGGAGTCGGGCTAGTAATCTGAAGGTTGCCAGTTCGATTCACGGCCGTGTCAGTTGACGTTGTGTCCTTGGGCAAGGCACTTCACCCTACTTGCCTCAGGGGGGAATGTCCCTGTACTTACTGTAAGTCGCTCTGGATAAGAGCGTCTGCTAAATTACTAAATGTAAATGTAAATGTATAAGAATTGAATTGTCACTGTGTGGGTGATGAGAGACTTTTCAGTAAAACAAGAAAAGCCTAAGAGAGAATCCAGGAAATGAAGAATTTGAAGAGGCCACTCCTAACTTATGTGCTCGGTGACATGGAACTACTTTCTTTCATTTTACATTTAGTCATTTGGCAGACGCTCTTATCCAGAGCGACTTACAGTAAGTACAGGAACATTCCCCCCCCCGAGGCAAGTAGGGTGAAGTGCCTTGCCCAAGGACACAACGTCATTTTACACGACCGGGAATCGAACCGGCAACCTTCTGATTATCAGCCCGAATCCCTAACTGCTCAGCCGTCTGAGTTCCTGTTTGCAGCCACCTGTTTCTAATCCCTCACATCAACTGCTCTCAGTTATGCAATTACAGTACAACTGAGCTCAGCCTACTTAAACACACACAGACACACACTTAGACCCGAACTCTCCATTCGTTTCTATGAGGAGGAATGCCATGCTTTAAACCACTTCCTTTCCCTCATTAGCCTAGCCGGGAGGGCAGCTGTGAGAACACACCCCTGGGAATATCTGTAATGAGGCTGATGTAAAGCGCTGCAGGGCATTTCTGTGCAGAAAGAAACCTAGTGTATGACCACAGTCCGGTCTAAAACTCCTGTCTGATTCCACATCACGCATCACTGACTGACACAGAGCTAAGTGTTCGTGACCTTCCTGTAACTGCTTCAGTTACGTCTGCGTAAGACATTCTTAGACATTGACTACCTACTGTAATCGTTTATCTCCAAATAAAAGCGTTCGTTAACGTGGAAACCTGCAAACACGAGAGCTCCTTCCGACTATTAACTGATGTTATAGTTCTCACCAGGGTATAATCTATTACAGACTACGGAGTTACTCTGGGGTCATCAATCTTTTTTTTCAAACTGTCCACATGAGGTATAGATGTTTGAGTAATGTGTCTCACATTGTAGCAATCAACTCCCAAAAGTGTTGTTTGCAAATGTAGACAATGTAGACAAATAACATCTTGAGTCAATAGAGCTCCATCAAGTGCTGTCAAAGGTTTGTGGGGGGTGGCACATCTAATTTCTCGGCTGTTTATGTTTTTGTCCCTCCCTGTGTCATGCACAGACACGGATGGATGTAGTTGTATACACATCAGCACTCTGCCTGTGATGCCATCATGTACCAGCACATAACTGGTTGGTGCGTTCAGATGAACCCATAAAATGCATCGCCACATCAAAGGAGCTTCACTCTCCAGACCACAAATCTCTCATCCCTCGGTAGATGACCTCACCCGCGGTCTGTAAACAGCAGAGCTGCTCCGTAAACACAAACACGGCGAAATCAAGCGCCCTGCTTGTCAACGACCTCCCGTCTTTCTCGGAAGGAAAGCATCGGATGCATGGGTCTCGCTCCAAACTCAATCATGGAAACAGAAGCTCAAGTGGAGAGCATCGGGAGATGTGTTTTGGACTCGGCTGAGAATTTACCCAGACCCTATTGTGTTGTCACAAAGGGGGAGTCTGCCATTAGGGGTTAGGGACGTGAGGTGATAAATGTTTGGGTGATATTTTCACGTCATGTCGTCTGATTAACAAACACGGCCGTAAGACGGGATGAAGTTCCATAAATCTGTCTGGTGCTCGCCGGCGGAGGACAATGGGGATACAGTGTTGAGAAACCCTGGGGACCGGGACCAGGATGTGGAAAAGGAACGTTTATTTGGAAGTTGAGGGAAGGGGGTTACTCCAGTGCCCCTTCTTACTGAAGGTGCCATATGTGTTTCAAGCTAAGGCTGTGACCCCTGTGCAGGGTTGCGGGTACCATTCACAGGTGAGCAACTTCTGAGTTTGCTCGTCAGAACTAATGTTGTGGTTAGTTTTTAAGCACCTCGAGATTCGAGCGGTGTTGTTTTTTTCGACGTCGCTTCACACGGGTACATTGCAACTTGTTTGCGAGGATTGATAAGCAAGCATGTTTTAGGGGTTATCGAATAGCATCAAATACGAGCTCTGTGTACTGGGATGTTAGGAGGTTAAGGCCTCCTAATACCTCCACACATTCACAAAGGAAATCTGCTGAGCAGATGGCTGCAGCCAGGCCTAGTAGAACTTAAGACCATCATAAAATTGCACAGTGTCCCTAAGACAACACAGGTGTTCTTGTGTCTGAGATTCAAGTAGGCTTTACGGATATACATCCTGCTCAAGTCAGATTTTTTTTTTCTTCAATTCGAGGTGTGAGTCCAAATACTCACTGTTTTTGTCCAGGGAGAACGGGTATTGGGTATTGTAGGTGGACATAAGTAGTATCGAAGTCAACAGGTGGTTTTGAAAACCCCCTTTTTTAAATTTTACTTGAAAGTGTTTGCCTCATAGAGTATTGTCTTTGTGGTTATCTGCTCTTATGCTCTGAAATATTTGGCAGATAATGACTTGTGTTGATGGTAAACACTTCATGGAAGTTTAGACGGTAGCATTCTTTCTGAAAATAATTCTTGACCCCAGCCTTTGGTCAAGAAGCAAAACTAGCAGCAAGCCAAAGAAATCCAGATGCTTTTAAGTAAAGAGTATATTCTCTGTGTATGTACTTGAACTGAAGTCGAGCTCTCTAATCAAAACAGACTTTAAATTAGCAGGAGTGAAAACAAGGCCCGTGACTTGACCCTAGTACACGGTGGTAATTATTGAATCGCAAAGGTCATCCTTGACTTCACCTCTACCATCATTCGTGGAAAGGGGATTCAACATAAGGCAGTATGATTATAGGCCAAGCAGAAGTTAGGGAGGGTTTAGCCTGCATATATGCCTAAAATGTAAGCTCTCATCCTGGCTCACATTTAAGAAAGTAAATACATAAGACTAATAGATATGATTGTTTAAGACTGTATTCACAACCAACCATTTTAGGAAGATATAGTAGCTAGCTTTAGAATGACTACTAGTGACATCATAAGGGAGGTGATGTCGCACCATTAGATAGAGTGCAAAGTGGCGAACTTTACACAACCTTGACCAAAGAAAGAGTTGTCCCGATAATAAGGTCAGCCACAGAGAGCTTAACGAATCAGCATTAGTGAGAAGGGCCAGGGAAGTATGTGGAAGGAGTTTTGCCAGAGAACGTGAGTTATGTTCTGAAAGGGAATGGTTTTACACAGACACCAAATTACAAATGACCCACAGGAAAGGATCAACAACGGCTCCACAACCAGCTCAAGGTCCGAGATTTACAGGAATCGAAAGAGCAAAACTGTGAAATTTCCATTCCATTCATTTCCATTCAGACGTCACAATCATAATTCATTTTCATGTCTACTGCAGAATTCAATGAACAAACATTCCCAGAATGGTGATGTCTTACCTCATATAGGTCAGATTATATGAATTATCTGTTCATAAAACTGTTGTAGGGAACAGGAGTAAAGATATAGTAAAGATAAATATAACGATAATAATAACAATGAATTTCATTTCTTTATAACGTGCTTTTCTCAACCATAAGTGTTAGCCACAACCATTAGGGGCTTCCTGGATAATGTTATGCGTCTTCATCAGTGAATGTGGAAAGAGAGAAATCTACCTTCATTAAATGTGGGCAACCATTATCCTGTTAAACCCAGTAGCTGTATGGGAACATGTAGCTTGAGAGCTAATTTGGCTAATGATAACAAAATGGAATCTACGACCATAGTCTTTAATACAATAACTCAACTACAACAACAAACAGCCTAAAATCATAAAATTGTATTCCACAGAACTGGTCACTTAAGGAGGATGATGAGTCTCTCTGCGTGTGGCTTTTCAACTCCCCAACGAGCCAACTTTCTGACTCAGCTAGACGCAGTTTACAGACATTGAGCAGTCTGGTGCCGTTAAGGCTCACATAAACATGAGCTAATATGGATCTGAAGGCACCCTAACTCCCTCCTGGGTCACGCTGGGCCTGCCAGCACATGGCCCTCCTCCACTAAGACTCCTGGGAGACAGAAGGCAGGCGGGTGGGCGGGCAGGCGGGCAGACGCACCAACAACATACCAAAACAAAAACTCAGGCTGGGGGTCAGGTGGCTGAGCGGTTAGGGAATCAGGCTATTAATCAGAAGGTTGCCGGTTTGATTCCCGCCCGTGCAAAATGACGTGTTCTTGGGCAAGGCACTTCACCCTACTTGCCTCGGGGGGGGGGGGGGGGAAGGGGGGGGAGGAGGGGAGGAATGTCCCTGTACTTACTGTAAGTCGCTCTGGATAAGAGCGTCTGCTAAATGACTAAATGTAAATGATGAGGTATGTTGAGGATGTTCAGTGACAGAGCACCAATGTTGAATTGTTAGAGTTGCATCAGTGCTACCCCCAACCATATGGACTGATCTCCCCAGGTGAATGTAACGGCATCAGAAGTGTCATTTAACTCCGGTCCTTTCCCGTTGAAAAGATACTGGCCGTCTATGTTCATAATTTATGACGTTTTCAAGTTTGTTACATCCTTCTTGAAGTTCTCAGAAGGCCATTATTTGAGGGAACATTGTGGGACTGTACATATACTGTTATATATCCTGTTATATGTTATACATATAACAGGATATATATTATCCTGTCAGAGTGAATCCTACCTGTGTTGAATGTGAACTACTCCCAGAATAACCACTTGCTTAAATATCAGGCAGTAAAAAAAAAGGCCTGTAGAGAGATTCTAACCATCAATTGAAACAAAAAAATATTTTGCACTCCATGGGAATACATCAAGGAAAAATATAACACTTTACTCCTAAGTAGTGTCAACTAAGGTCAGCGGTAACCAGTACCAGTGTTGTGGAGCCGACATACCCTCCCTTCAGACAAACCCGTAATTAGCACCAAAACTAGTACCAGCCTATTCACTGCCATGGCAGCCTACAGCGCCACATCACAGAACACACTGTGGTCTCCAGTCTTTATCCAAACAGCTGCTTCGCTGCACTTCGGATGCCCTTGATCCTACAGCATGGGAAATGGAGGCTTCTTTAAAAGACTCTGGAAAAAAAGAAATCGCTTCTGAGTATATGAGATGAATGAAGAACAGTAGCTTCAAGAGAACGGTGCGAAGTCAGATCGGTTTGAATCTCTAGGCGTGAATACCGATTCCGAATCTGTGCCTGAGGACTATTGCTATCAGACACATTCAAATCAAACTTGTAACACTAATTAAAATGTGAGCAATTTGGCCCATTCCCCGAGGCGTAATTTAATTAAAAGGCAAACGGTGTGTTGAGAGTAGAGATGGTAAAAGTATACACATCCTTAACTCAAGTAGAAGTACAGATACTCATGTTAAAAAAGACTCTGGTAAAAGTTGAAGTACTGACTAAGCTATTTCACTCAAGTTAAAGTAAAGAAGTGTGGGCTCTCACACATACTTAAATAAAAAGTAACTAAAAGTTCTACCTGTTTTAGTGCCACGCTTTGTAACTGGACCTTACATCATATTAATACAAAAAAACACTAGACACGCAGAGCATTCACCAGGAATCCTTTTTGACACCGGCAATTTAAAACATCTCCTTCATGACCATGGGTGATCAGGAATATCTCTGTTCTCAGTCGAAAACTTTCGAAAATACTTTTTGTAACCTTTTGAAACTTCTTTTCTAAAAACGTTATATTTTTGTCATATTTTCCACACACACACACACACACACACACACACACACACACACACACACACACACACACCTCTGTTTCTGAGACAACAATCGGGTTTAGAATAGCAACCAGAGGCACGGGGAAGCGTAATCCTGTAATATAGTCTGACTTGTAAAAGAATCACGGATGTCAAATGATTTGTATAACATAAGTCATTACAATTTGGATGTTTTGAGCCTTGTTTCAATATTATCCTAGTCTGGGTTAAAGCACCATAATCCCTTGCTTTCCTAATAAAGCCTGTATAAATTCTCGAAGGAGACAACAAATGAGCTTTGGCACACACAAACCCGATCACACTCTTGTGTGTGAGCTGTGGAAATGGCCATCTTGTGTTCTGCCGGCCATTGTTATGGATCCCCTTTGATGTCACATTTCTGACAAACCACAGTCCAAGCTTACTCCAAGCATGCAAACCACAAGGAGGCCAAAATAACATGAAGTTCATCCCCTGTCATGCCAAGGAGACAGGAGGATTTTGGCAACAGGACTTCCCCCCCCTGAGGAATCGTATAGCTTTGTGCTTCATACAGGACAGCATAGACCTCGTCCCTCCAGGCCTGAAAAATCCCCAGAGTTGACTTAGTCCCTCGCGATAGAAACTGTCATTGCAACAATAATGTGTCAACAAGGTTGCTATACAGTAAACGTATGCCAGCCCCCCGCCACCCCCAGCAAGCCATTCACCTTTTACAATTCTCAGTTGGCCTTAATCCTCCCTTGGTTGTTGGTGACATTCATGCTTAAATCTTTAAGACTCTTTCTCTGTTGTTCTCAGTGTGTTTCACCGCTACACACGATTCCCGCATTTCAAACAATAGACAGTGTGTTTACGGATGCCCTTCGTGTGACCTCTGAAGCCATTATGTGCAGTGAGTGAGAAGGAATATCTGGGATGAAGGGCACTGTTCCGGTTAGATACACAAGCTAAACAACGACATGTTGTCTCGATTTGCTATATGAGAAGCACAACAAAGAAATATTGATGCTCAGGGTTCTGGAACATTACATTTACATTTAGTCATTTTAGCAGACGCTCTTATCCAGAGCGACTTACAGTAAGTACAGGGACATTCCCCCGAGGCAAGTAGGGTGAAGTGCCTTGCCCAAGGACACAATGTCTTTTGGCACGGCCAGGAATCGAACTGGAAACCTTCAGATTACCAGCCCGATTCCGGAACATGCTGACATTAATCTTTACGGTAACTGAACCATGTTGACGGAATCACATATGATCCTTTAATGGTGACATGTTGGGAGGACATCAAAGTTACTCATAACAATTGTACAGTTCTCGATGGAGGTAATTAATTTGATGGTTAATCTTAAAATATATATATATATAACAATTTAGGGAACAGTTTGGTACCAAAGGTGAACAAACAAACCTACCCTAGATCAAATCCTGCCCTGTGGGATGTGTTCTACAGAAGTGTACCCATTTAAACGGGTGAGCTCAAACCGATTCCATATTTCCATATCTTAATTAGAAGATCTTCCAGGCTCCAAACATGCTTGTTTTGTTTACTTGTGTACTTTATAACAACTCCAAAAAGCTTTCAATCAAGTCACAATTCACCACCAAACAGTTGAAGAACCACAGTTCTAGGGTTCTCTGAAGGGCTGTGCTGAAGAAGGAGGGTCCGGATGCGCCGGGCTCTTCCAGACCGAACTCATACCATCCAGCTGACATTTTCCCACAGAGTTGAAATGGCCGCCTTTCATAGAGGCTGGGCTGCCTGGCCCTGGTTAGCAGCTAGTCAGCGCTTTATGGGCTTGCAGCTGCAGACACACTGTGGTCTCCACTTGGGCCTGCATGGACGGAAAATGAGTGGGGGCGAGTAGGGACCCTCTCCCGGCTCTGACGTCTTTTTACTGAGGTCCGGTTCGTCGAGAACTCCAAAACGTGGTCTGCTGAAACTGTATGAGTCGCTGGTGGAGGTCTGTCTGTGTGGGAGAGAGATTTGTTGGGGTGAGGATGCACAGAGCTGTGGTTAGTCCTTAGTCATACTGTATGAAATCAGACAACCACACATCTCCCAAGGTATGGGACGTATTAAACGTACGATTTTTAACAGTAATAACAAACTTTGTGTCCCCTTTAAACATGTTGTCTTTAAGCTAATGAGGCCCTCTGAGAGTTGATTAGCAACACAGACAGCTCAGTGCCAGTGGAATGCCAATTTCTCATCTTCCTCGTTGGTTTTGATCGCTGTCAATCAAATTTGAGCCGGAGGAAAACGTGGAAGTTCAGACAATGGGGGTCTTTGTTCTCATATTCAATATTTTCTTTGTTTATATTTGAATACTTATTGCAGCTTTAATGCTAATATGGTATTACGAACACGCACGATTGTGTGAAACGGTGCCATCAGTGTTCTTGTGAGGATATGTGTGATGTGAGTGGGTCAGTTGTAATCAATTGTATTGCTTTTATTGGCAAAGCTCACACATACAGAATGTACTGTTGTCACAACACAGTTATCAAGAGATCTCCATATCACTTGAGTGCCGGCGGATTTGGAGATGAATTAGTCTGTTTGTCCTCAAGAAATATTTGAATGGTGGATACGATCATTTAGTCACAATGTGTATATTTCAAACCAGCATAAACACAGGTTAAGTAAGTATTTCTAGCTTTTGGGCCATTAATAATGAAAGAATGTTGTTCAGTATTTGTCAGGGAGGACTGCTTACTGGGAATCTTCATTATGCTTTTAGTAGTATTTATGCTTGACATGAGAGCACAAAACAAACAAAATATATATTCTCCATGTACACAAATATAAACATGGGCCAGGTGTGTCGGCAAACTAAGTCTGAGAGCGGAAAAAGTACGTGCAATATGGTAGACATTACATGTTGGGAAATAGCTCTGGAACCTCATGTGCTGCTAGGGGGGTCTTGCAGGCTGCCCAGATGCCGTAAAGGCATCTCTCGACACGTCATCTGTCACGTGTGCAAGGGGTCCAAAACTCCCAATCGCATGCGGAGACCTTCCTGAAAACAGATCATTCTAAGACCAGGGCTTTTCCCCTTTCCTTGTTAACAAGTGCACACAAAGTTGATTCAGTGGCGTGACGATGTCTACATTGTAACTGTGTATGCCAATGTCTTGGGGCACTTTCATTGCTGTGGAAAGTTATATCACCACAGGCAGCCGACCAGCAATTATAGGAATTGATGTCACCTGGTAGGACAAGTTTCTCTTGTCCTGCAGACAGTGTTTCCTTAGAGCAGGCTCATCGCTGGGTCCTAATTACCAGTCCATCACTGCAGGGCTACGCTCGTCAAAACCTCCTGTTGTGAGGAACGGTATCTACAAACTACACTTTCATGGACCATGTTTGTCTCTTTTCAATGTTTACCAGAAATCTGAGCGGGCTTTGCTTATGACTTCATTTCCATATCCCTTTGGGGTAAGGAATTGACACAAATAAATGGAATATACGCAAATATTTACCAGTGTGAGGTCGAGTCATCTGCCATGTATTCCTGAAGACAGGCTTCATAAACAGTGGGAAGATTTGTCTAACCAACAACAGGCACTGTAACAGTAAATATGTAGGATAACGCTGTTACCTGGGTTACCTCCCTTTCAAACTAATTTCTATGGGAATAAATCGATGAGTCAAGGAGAGGGCCTTCTGGTAAGGGTAATCATTAGAGATACGGTCGAGTCAGCTTCGTGATAAACCTCTCCGAGTCCCTCATGAAAATGACCTAATTTCAGTCGTAGGGGTTTTCCAAAGCTGTAGGAAGAAACTTTATCCCCTGCCGTACCGTACGGCTCTACATGGTTACATCCTCCGTCTGTAAGTCACCTGAGATCAGACTTTTCCGGCTCTGCCAGTGGGGCTGTTGTCATGGTCACCAGTGGGGCTGTTGTCATGGTCACCAGTGGGGCTGTCGTCATGGTCACCAGTGTGCTTCCGAGAGGCCGATAGGAGACAGGCAGCCTCCAACAGAGATGTCCCTGTGCTAGCCAGGAGCCTGTCTCCGTGTAGCTTCCCAGCTGCTCTGCCGTCTAAACATCATCGTGTAGGGAGGTGATGTCATCCTTATTCAGCTACTGGAAAGTGCTGGAGTTTGTGTTTGTATCTCCAGGGTAGCCTCAGTAGAGGCGGCCTAAACTTCCTATACCCAGGTTTTCCTCCCTCTTAGTGTGGTTTTGCAGGGTAGATTGGAGGTTTAAATATTTGGATATTAACTCATTAAACACACCTGGGAATGGATGGTGGTCCATTGTATTCTTTTTTTTTTTTTTTTATCACGATAGCCTGACTGTCATTGCAATTAACAGTCTGTAAATAGAAATCACACTTCGGCTGTTCCACCAAAACAATACCTCAGCCTTGAGGTAGCTGTCAGCTCTGGCTGAGGAAGAAGGAGAAATGGTGAATGATGTGTTCATTTCTAAAAGCTGGAGGACAGACCTAGCCTGAGGAGATGTCATAACTTGAATTCATCATCTTCAGTTGGAGATGTCCTCAATCGGCAGATGGGCAGATCTTTCTCTTTCTGTGGATATTTATGTCTGACTAATAAAAAAAAATGGCAGAAGGAGAGTTCATTTTCCATTTCCTGTCAAGGAACTTAAATATCAGAATATTTTACGGAACCAAGATCAAAAACAGGCTGAACCAAAAATCATCAATTATGGCTGAACGAATCCTACAAAAGGGATAGAGTACTAACACTTCTTAGGGCCAAAACCCTGACACTTTGAAAGGAAGGAAATTCCTATGAACCAGGATATACAGTGCCATGAGTTGTGGTGAACACCAAACCCACTTTTCCCTCACACGACTGAGAAGGTTCCAGATAGTGAGCTCAGCATGCTGAGAGGGCAACGCTGTAGGCCATATGGTGGAGCTCTCTCTCCCAGCTCTCTCTCCCAGCTCTCTCTCCTAGCTCTCTCTCCTAGCTCTCTCTCCCAGCTCTCTCTCCTAGCTCTCTCTCCTAGCTCTCTCTCCCAGCTCTCTCTCCCAGCTCTCTCTCCCAGTTCCTGTGAACCGAATGTTGTCCTGTGCCTCTGAAAACAGCTGGAATTCGTATTCTACGACTGGCATGGGCATCCATAGCAGGATCCCCCCCCCCCCAAGCACTCATCTTCAAAGCCTTACCTCTGTCTCAGTCTCAATCAGACTACTATTTTTACACATGGAAAACCAAACACTTGACCTGTGCTCGTCCTGTCCTTCTCAAGAGGGTCAAGTAGAGAGAGTCTCCGCTCTCCGCTCTCTGACAAATCCAGCAGCCTCCTTCATACTTTCGTCTCACATTTGACCCTTTGGAGGCAGTGGCCTGCCACTGCTCCCATCGCTACTCCCACCCTGCGGAGCGTTGTTATGTGTGGAATGACTTACGATTTTTGGAAGCCGTTTCACATCTATACTTTTGACCTCACCAGCCGCTGGTTTCATTCATCTCTCCTGCCTGAAGGAAGCATGTGACAGCAAACGCGTACCTGGCCATTTACCTGTGTGTCAGAGGTGGAACTGTGTACTGTAGATCATCCTGTCTGGATACAGGACACGTACAGCTTGAGGGATTCATTAACACTATAAAATTACTAAAACAAACATTCATTTATTATGTGAGGCTGATATGATTGAATAATGACTAAGATACAGACAGGCCGTGAACAGGCCCAAACTTTGAAAACTTGCTCCTGTCTCTTGAATTACACTCACACGGTCTGAAATAAGTTTTAAGTTACAATGCCAAAAGGATGTGGTTATTAAAAAAGGATTACGTTTATCTTATGGGCACTGCCTGTCACATTTGTTTCAGCGAATAACTTATTCTTTTATTATTCAGGAGGACTTCAAAAGCAGGAATTTAGTGGGAAGAATCCAGACACAGGAGCCCCCTTGTCCTCTGGCACAAAGTATCCTAAATGTTCATGAAAATAAGGACAGAATGTGGCAGGAATATGCCTGGACTGTGTTGTGCACAGCCAGAAGTGATTCGACGTCACCTCATCAGGTGATGTTTCTCTCAGCCATTAAACTCATTGTTTTGAGGTGATGCCCCTTCAACAGCATCTGAATGAGCTGTTAACTAATCTTGGAACCGTTACTGCTCTCCATTGGGTTGTAACCAATAAACTGTCTTTAATATTCATTGTCTTGGTATGATGATATATATACTTGATTACGTGCAATTATTGAGTCTAAGTACTGTTTTATGGCTTTGAAACTCTTTCCCTAGAAGAGCGAGTGAGTAAATGCACAATGGAAACAGTCTTGTTGCTGGAGGAGAGAGATTTCTGATGACAAAGCAGAGAAGCACTGCTCATAAAAAAAGAAGGGGGAAAAAAAGAGAACCTAACCAAAACCTGCCCAAACATTCTTCTGTTTCTATGGCAACTCCACCATTCCCTTCAGACGTGGAAGCCAGTGGGAGGTGAACCATTGCTGAGGGTCGACGTGGTGGTAGATTTCCACGTACCCAGGTTCTGCTACACGTGCCCACGGGTAAGGGCGTAACCAACATGGAGAGGAGGATTTGGCAAGGTGTGTAAGACTCCCTCCTCCAGAGACTCCCTCCTCTCGGTTATTTGAAATCCTTCACCTCTGCCCGAGCCATCCGAACTGTGTTGTGTTCTTACAGTATGTATTCGGGTGTGTGTGTGTGTTTGAGAGAGGGCTGCTGGTGGAACAGTGTTCTCTAAGGACAGCGACTTTAGGCCTTTGATGGGCCTCAGCCCAGTCGACATAAACATTTTGGTGTGTTGGAATCAGGCTCGGTTGTATGTATTCGGGTGTGTGTTTGAGAGAGGGCTGCTGGTGGAACAGTGTTCTCTAAGGACAGCGACCTTAGGCCTTTGATGGGCCTCAGCCCAGTCGACATAAACATTTTGGTGTGTTGGAATCAGGCTCGGTTTGTGTCTTCCATCGCAACGAGGAAGTGACTCTATAACCATGGAGAAGGAGACACAAACATCTCCAGCACACACAGAGAGAGAGAAAGACAAGTGGGAGAGAGGACTTCTGAGGTATGGGCCCTGTCCGTCTAAACCAGATGCCTTGACAAAAGCAGCCAGCTGGTGTTTTGTATGCACCTCAGCAGTCCTGTCAGACAAAAGCTGCAAAAAGCCCCCTCACTTATACATTATAGCTCCAGTTGAACATAAATCCCCCAAGCAGTCTTCTACACAGTTACTGAACTGTTTTTTTCCATTCTTGAAATTGCGACTTGACAACTACTCATCGGCCAGTCTTTGGGTGTCCTTTCACCCCTGTGAAACTGCGCTTCACATCTTATGACGTGCCTGTATTCTGCCTGTTATCGTCTTAGAAATGTCACACCATCTTATTGAAAACATGCACAGCAAGATCAAAGTTATTGACCCAGAGCTGATGTGAAGCCACTCGATGGGGCCCAACTCGATTAAACTACTGCTTACGGCCTCCCTGCCCAGCCATTGTTCTCTTGGAAAACCTGGACTCATAATTTCCCTGGTAAATTAGACACAAAGAGAAAATGAGACCGTCAAACAAAGAAAATCAGCTCTGACTTAATCAAGACCGTGCTACGGTGTAATTTGAAAATTGTTCAAAGCTTGGCGGCAATTACGGCACAAACAGCCAAGAAGCTCCATCAATCCACGACTGCTCTTAGAAACATTTGGGATCTCATCCCATTGGCATGTCAGTTTACTCAGTGTTCACAACCAGACCAACAAAAAAAAAACACACAAGGGAACCAACCTGAATCCAGAAACACCTCACCATCAGTATTGTCATCTGGAGCCACAGCTGTGTTGCTCTTCGAATTAATCCCATCCAGTCACTTGTTTCCTGCTGGTCGACCCCAGTGTTTCTAAAGTCCCTGCTCCCCTCGTTCCAGTGGGTCACTGTCCACAACCCGTCAGGCTAGACCGAGGCACACGGCTTCAAGTTCCCCCGCACGTGTCTGGCTGTCACCTCCAGAGCTGTCTGGCCGCGACTTCATCCATCCTCGTGTCAGTGATGGGAGTAGAGGGTGGATGAGACTGCTGTCCAACTTTGCTCAACTGTGGGAGGAATCAGGCGCGTCTTCACTCAGCGCAGAGAACACGTCAACTCGACGGCCGCGGGACAGCGTCGCTGTTTGTTAATCTGTTTTTTTCGTGAGAGCGACGATGACTGCTCGCTCTGTGGCGGTCTGTCACCACGGCATGGAGGCGCTACGAGGAAGGAGCCAAAATCAATAGTTATAATCAGGCATCAGCCACACGAATGAGGTCAGCGCCTCCGGACATGTGGGTGTCAGAGCTGGGATACTTGTTCGAGCACGGCACAGCCCTTTCAACACAGTCAACTGCTCAAATGTGAAATGATTCATGAAGTCGTACCCTAAAGATAACTGATCATTTTTGTGCTGCTGGAACCCACTGTGTGTCTGTCCTTGTTTTGGGTAGATCAAATTGAATAAAGTGAGCCGGGCACAGAGAGATGGATGACTCTCTCTGGCGTTTACATTCTAGAAGAATCCAGTACATTGTCCCACCCCTTGTTTCAGACGCACTACTATACACAAACGATCCATCTCATCATCGCCCTGGTCAAAACAAAAGTGGTTATGTTTCGGAACCTAAGTGTCAGTATTGATTATAGTCATGGCGATTGCTCTGTTTTGGTAAACGAGCCCTAGGTTTCCATCTCCTGCTCTGTCCTTGTCCTGGTGGTGGCTGTGTTTGCGTTCAAACGGAGACTGCGAGTGCCTACCCTCTCAGCAGCTAATCCCCCCAGGCGCTCGTCCATCAGAGAGGCGAAAGCCTGGGTGAGAAATGTGCAGGGAAATCTGTGCCAGGATCCTCAGTCCCTCTCACCGTTTCCAGACTTGCTATTGAAGAGGACTGACAAGAGGCTAGCCGCCCTCTGAGAGAGAGAAGGATTTGGAGTGACAAATATGTTTGACAAATTAAGATATAGGTAGTAGACTCATTAGAGATAAACAGAGTTGGTAAACATGGAAACCACACCAACTGCTGTTCCAGACTTGTAATCTCCACAGTTTAATGAGAGTGAAACTTACATTCCTAATGCATTACATTTACATTTATGCATTTAGCAGAAGCTTTTATCCAAAGCGAATTCCACGAGAGCTTTACAAAAGTGCATAGGTCACTGATCATAACAACGAGATAGTCCCAACATCGCGAGTAGCCAAAACATGAAGCATACATTGTGAAAAACCAAATAAGTGCCAAAGGTAAGAACCATAAGCGCATACAGTTATACAAGTCATAATTAAACAACATGAAACTCAAAAAGTGCAAGAGTGTACCTGTAGAAAAACAATCAACAATAATGCCCTATGTAACTTTTGTCATAAATGTCATGCGTTATCTAAATGTTCATTAGGTTAAAGGTCGACATGGGATGGCCCACTGTGTTCTTTGACCTGTTTTCTTCTTTGGAGTGGACGCTAATCTGTGGTTCTCTTGAGTTTGTGCAGCCTGCAATAGCAGTGGATTCAGGGCATCCTCAATATGTGCCAATACTGACACTTACCTAATCACTTTCTAAAGACAAGGATTTATTTTCTCCCATTAATGTGTTTTATGTTGAGTCCTGCTTTGTCTGAGTCTAATTACCATGGCAGGAATTGTTATACTGTATGTGCTCTAAGGATGCCTTGAAGGTTATCAAATAATTCCTGTCTCATCCAAATGATGGATGAGTCTGGGGTAGACTGTTGATGAAATACTAGAATGTGGGTAGATTTCCCATTTTCTGCATGGATTTAAAGATTTGTGTTCCAGGGAACTTTTCACACAGTATCTGTTCAGATGGTTTTAGTTTTTGTAGTTTGGAAAAGTGTAGACAAAGGAGTTTCCCGAAACGGCTTTCTTGGCAAACTACTTGAAATCTTATGAAATATGAGATGAAAATGTTGGCATGACATCACCCCCAGACTTTAAAATACATCAAAGCTGTGATAACAATCCGTTGGCAGACAAGGAGAAATGGCAGCAGTAGCAGATAATAGTCACTTTCGATTTATCCATACTTAATAAAGGTACATGTATCAACATTAACTTTTCAAAATTGATGCATTACAGCACTTTAAGTGATGTATTATGTTTATATGTGATAATACAGTCAGTTAATTAACTTGACACGGTATTAAAGTTTCACAACTCTTGTTATTGCACAAACAGTGGTATTATTAACTGTTGTTGCAAGCTCGTGTCCTTTACTGCTCGGTCGGTAGCAGATCATGTTGTAATAAACTCTGTGGATTCCGACCAAAACAAACCTCTGTCTCATATTCATTAATCAGCCCTCACACCAGGAAGCTGTGAGGTCATCACTACTGGACGCTGGAAGGTCTCCTGGACATTATTCTGGCCAAGCGACGGACAGCTGTGATGGATAAGCTGCACTGAGAGCTGCAGTGGAGATGTTCTGTTCTAGACTTGCCAAACGTAAACTAACTCAATCTTTCAGTTCTTACTGAATTATTTGAAATTGTTTATTATTGAGATCGAATGGAAAGCTTTGTAAAGTGCCCTGGCCTGCACTTAAAACACAACGTGATGCAGATGTTGGATTCTTAAAATTAATTTTAGAATATCAGGCCCTGTTGTTGATAGTTCTCGAAGTTCTGACTTGTATCTCCCAGTGTCTCTCAAAACACACTCTGGTCTAGTATCATGTGATCTAACCTTATCAGGTTGAACATTCTAGATGCCAGATGGTATTCTCATAGATCCTAAAGTTTGACGTCTGTGCATTTAGCTTCCTCTCTTTTGACTCTCAATTCAGCTCCCAATGGTAGATATGTTGCCCAGAGGAGCATTGGCTGATGTAATGTCCTGACAGGAAGTTGTTTAACACAATTCACTGGTCCAAGATCATCAATAAAACAAACTCCTCTCTGCCAGAAGCCTTATCTCTTGAGTCAGCTTCATATGAACTATTTCCGCGCTGTCCGTTTTACCGACTCGCATAATAGGTATGCCCAGCAACAATTACGAACAAAAGTCTGAGATCCGAGACCCCATCTAGTCATTCCTTCAAAGATACAAAAGGCAGTGCTGAGTTGTCTTTACAGTTGTAGTAAATAAGCTCTTTCCAAATGTCCGTCATTAGTTGTTGTTTAATTGTAACTTGTTTAACTACATGCTCTTGTGGTTCTGGCCTTTGGCACTTATTTGTTATTCACAATGTATGCTTCATGTTTTGGCTACCCGCAAAGTTTGGGGCTATTTCGTTGTTATGATCAGTGACCTATGCACTTTGGTAAAGCTCTTTCTTGGAAGTCGCTTTGGATAAAAGCGTCTGCCAAATGAATAAATTTAATGTAAATGTAATTAGACAACCCAGATGAGCCAGATTACTCATGCACACAACCTACCTTCTTTTACACTTGACCGTCGACATCTCTTTAGAAATGTTCCTGAACTCAAAGTGTGATGCAGATATAATGCAGTAGGATTGTAGGGCTACTATGCAGTGTTGTGACACTTCAACATGGGCTTCTGGCAGGACAAGACTATGATTAAATATCACAGAGAAAAAACACTGAATTCATGCATATGTAAATTGAAGCCTTAGCTGTTAGTCTGTCAACGGATGGCTGCATCATGTCACACATTTAAGAACTGATTTAAGGTACCTTCTATGCTTCTTATATATCCCTATATTACGCCCCAAAACTATGGAACAAATTACCCATAAATATTAGGGAAGCAAATACACTAGACATTTTTAAAAGGCAACTTAAAACCTACCTTTTTACCGAAGCATTTAAGTAATTTTATCTCAGAAGGGTTTTACTACTTTTAATTATTACTTTTATCACTTGTATTATTGTTTTTATTTATTTTATGTAAAGCACCTTGAGCTACAATTCTAGTATGAAATGTGCTATATAAATAGTCTTACTTACTTACTATATTACAGATTGAGGTTTGACACCAATGTGATTATAACTTTGAATTCCACAGTTTCGTACAGCCTATCTTTAAGTCAGATTTAAACATGAGGAAAATCCACCCAACAATGTCAATTCTAACTACTAAACGGTGTCAAATGTGTCAAACACTTGGCGCTTTTAAGTATGGAAACCATATCCCAAAAAATCTGCGAAGTCACAAAATTCTGTTTGTATAAAACATTGAAACTTTTTTGTCACGCAATAAAAAGAAATTCCCCCCGTATCAATGATATGAACTGAAATGGTCTGCGTGTGTGCGTGCGAGTCGTTGGTTGCCTAATGTATCTTCCAGCAGACCTCACACTGTTCCAGCAGTTCAGATCTGAGGCGTGTTTGAGCCAGGAATACCCTTCGTCACTTCACCGCTGGACAACACCATTCTATGGAAATAAACCCCCGGAAGTCCTGTGAAGGGGAGAAAAAAAACAGCTGTTAAAGGAGAGAAAAAGGAAAGAGAGTGATAAAGACAGAGAGAGTAAGACAAAAATAATAATTCAACTTAAGAAAAAAAATCTTATTAAAAGTGACAATGGAAAACGAGAGAAAGACAAAAGTGAAGAGAGAGACGGTTGAGGGGAGATGCAGTGGGATGGAGTTCAGCTGGAGGATGAGTGGAGTGGAACTACTGGTCCACTCTGCTGGGGACCCTCGTTAACGATGGAGCCAGTGATGTCACCCTTTAGTCTGGGAGTGAAACGAGAGCAGGGGCTTTCCCCTCTGAAGCAGTCCACCAGCTACACTGTACAGCCTTGGCTCAAGGCCTGAGAGTTCATGTGATACTTCCTGTTCTGCATATCATGCATATGATGTGTGTGGTTGGTCTGGTCAGAGAATAAAGTAAGATGTTGTGCCTTTTCGTCAAACACTTTCACGTACAATTCTTGTATATGGGGAAGTTAAAGCTAGTCAGTACAGAGAGATTCTTACTTTCACTTATGAGTGAGAGCATTCAAAACCCCTCAGCAGTCTCTACTTTGACAACGTTCACTACACTGTCCTATGGAGAATGGAGTAACCGTTAGAAAACTGTGTTATAGTGAATAATGATCAAAGCAGCAGGGATTGGGTGAAGGAATGGTGTGTCTACATCCTGTTTTTAATTACGTATTGATGGAACCACAGGGAGTGACCTGATTCCAATGTTAACTGGTCGCCGTGACATTCGTTGGCTACAATGTCAGCCGCGATGCACATCACATACTGTGCTTTGCTCTGCACCCTGAATGATTAGGAGGAAGTCAACTATTGCTTGGTAACGTTTGGCTAGAATCCAGGCTAAATCGTTTGTGTCTGATACAGTGAGAATGTTGCATGGCCAGATGATTTGTAGCAAGTATTCCATCAGAACCGAATTTCTAAATGTTATGGAAGTCATTTATTGCCTGTTTTTTTGGAAATAAAAGAATACTTTAAAACATCCGCTTAGATCATATATCGCATGCTTTCTCAGCCCTTGTCCCTCAAGGACGAAGCGGGACAGGAACCCAGGAAGATGGGTTGGACAGTAAATCAAAATTACAGTCTCGCTTTTGACATTGACACTACTTCACTCCAGATTCTCCAGTGCCTTGATCAGAAGTTAGCATATTTTCTAAATATGCCTAGCAACCAATCCCTGTTTTTCCTAACCCTCGAGCTGTAAAATGCCAACTCCGGGCCTCCGTGCCGAGGGGAAACTGTGAGGGGGTTTCTCGTCCTTGGGAAATAAAGATTCCTGTAAACTCAGTGGGGTCTCCGGACATGTTGCTATGACGGAAGAGAGGTCTTTACTGCAGTTTCCTTTGCCACTGTGTATTGCTGTTCCCCCGAACCTTCTGTGTGACTAGTTTCATGCATACTTCTCCTAAATGTGACTAACTGCTTTCTGAAATGTGTGGCTACATACCAAGGCAAAGGAGGGGAGTTGGCGATGCGTTGATGTGAGCGATAAGATTTGAAACAGATTATGGGAATTTGTCCATCTCTCTGGACCTCCCCTCCAACCCCAGCGTCCTCCACTGAGAGAACACAATACTATGACATCATGCTTTGAAATATTGTGCTGCACCTTGCCTTCATTATAAAAGGTTTAAGTCTATATATTAATAGTCACTTCTGGATTGCCATGGAAACACAAAAACGAAATTCTCCAAAGTTGTATTAGTTATTTCACAACTTGGGTTCAAATTCGAATTTCCACAGTTGTTCCTGAAATGGCATAATGTAATTCGTACATGTAAATGTTAGGTACTGTGTGCAGTTTTGTGAAGGATTTATACATTGAAAGAGGGCACTGTGTGTACGTGATATCATCATGATATCATCATGATATCAACAAACCTTAGAAAGTTCTTATGTAAGTGTCCTGTATGTCCAATTTCTATCATATGTAAATGATAAAACGTAAATATGACAAAATGATTTCTTCTTTGTGTATGGCTGGCAGAAGCCACTGGAATGCAAACTTCAGGTCTCACTGGCTACAATCAAAATCACAAAGTAAATCTAAACACAGCACACAATTCATTCCTAAATAGTGTATAAGGAACACATTTTTGCGATTCACGCACGTTGTTTGAACGTCATCCTATATTGCTGGGACGGTCTCCCTTGAACTATAATACCTGTGAGTAAGTCTATGCACCATGATTCATAAGAAATCTCTCCACAACTCTTCTTACCAAGACAGGTCCACAGGTCTTGACGGATTATACTTTACCACTGTATTATCATTAAACGCACTTAACAATCAGTATCAAAAGAACTGGCTGGACGCAATCTGTCAAACAGGGAGAAATGGCCGTCTGGGAAAAGAGCCGAGAACCCTAACCCCCTGCCTCGTCAAGCCTCTGGAATCCTGAAAACAACGACGCGACCATGTATCCCCCTGGCTGTCAAAAACAAACATTAAGACCTATTGGCAGGTTCACAGCCTTCTGGTGGGGAGAGTGCATGTAGTCAGCTTTCAACACAGTCTACCACTACCTGATATCTACATGTGGGTCATAGCTCTGTGGTAAAGGCAGACAACTCTTCTGAGCTATTGGAGCACAGTAGCATGGCATGAGAAAATGCCTGCAATTACTGCGTGTCATTACAAAGTCAAAAAAAGAAAGTTGGGGGAACGAATGGTTCAAAGGTGTATGGTGCTTTAGCAAACCACAATGCCTCCCATAATATGTCCCATCTGGGACCCCTTACGTTCCCTCACAACGCTGCTGTAAGAATAGCGTTTTGGTTCTGTAGATTCACGGAGTAAATATATTGGATGTCTTCATCAGATAAACTAAGCGCTGCCATAAGTCACAGTACTGTAAGTTCAAGGTTAGGGAGGTATCATTACTATGGCAACAATAATGACTACAGAGAAAGGCACAAAACCAGAGACTTCGAACCATGTTTCTAGGATTACTGTAAGCTTGGGGACGGAAGATCTTTATCCTGGCGAACATCTAAACCTACAGAATTGGCGCTGTGGCTGACTTTCTGAGGATCACGTTTCCTCACAGCAGACGTACAAAGCAATGAGTGTCATGACGCGATTTCCCCAGAGACTTTAACGTTTCATGTGACTTTAAGTACGTTTTAGTGACTGATGTGGGGAGCTCCATGGAAATGTAATCATCTGAAACCGAGCTTCGGACAACATACGACATCTGTTACAGCGGTGTTTAGTCTAGGGGGATACCTACTGACATCCACGTACACAGATGAAGAGCAGAGCCCGACGAGGTCTGTGATGTCATCCCCAGTCTCTGAGCTTTTAGATGACATATTGCTTTGTCATCCTTGGTCGTCCCCGTGTCCTCCCTGGGTGTCCTCTGATTGCATCCTCTCACTTCCTGTTTCCTCGTTTCCTTGATATCTCCTCCCCGTCTTGTCCTGACCTTTGCCTTTCCTCTCCTTTCTCTTCATCTTAGGCTTCCCTTCTCTTCTTTCTCCTTCCTCCTCTCCTCTCCTCTCCCTGCATGGCCTGGCCTCTCCTGGTATCCGTCACAGGAAGATCCAACAACCTTGTCTTAGTTGTAATCTCATTCATTCCAACTGTCTAGTCTGCCACAGTCTCATCCGGCCGGATACAATCGTCTACTGCACACATTGATGGATGAAGTGGAAAGGCTCAGCTCTTCTCTATTAGAAGGAAATGGAAATGAGTAGTTTCCGACTGCATACACTCCGATCCCTCTCACTTTTTCTCATTTTACTTGCGTTATAGACGGCTCTCTTACTCAAGGCTGTTACCACACCTTTGTCTTTCCGAAACTCAGGCATCTCAAACTTGACTTTCAGCTGCTCTGTTCAGAAAAAACAGAACCTGACGGCATTGTTTGAATTCTACAACTGTCAGGTTAAACACACACTAGTAAATTTGAATGGTGAGGATTGTTATTAGAGCCCTTTTTACTCACTAACCCCTGTAAACCAGTGTTCAGATCCAGGTGCCTGATTACTGGTGGAGTATGTCAACCTTTATACCACATGAATAACACCAAGCATCCGTGATGTCAATACAAAGACTTCATTTTCAGTGAAGATGTCCTTTTCAGGGAAGGTGTGAACCAACTATGAAATGTGTTCATGGAAACGAAATAAAAGTCAAAGTAAAAAAAAAAAAAAACATTTCACAAAATACTAGAGAATCGCCAAGTCACTTACAACTCTGACTTTTTCGATACTTGTTACCAGAACTTCTAAGGTCATTTTTTCTCTCTTTTTCTGGCAGTGTGTCAGGCAGCCTTGAGTGTCAGGTCAGATCCCATAGTCCTCAATCACCTCATGGCTCAGGAATCCCATCTCTTTCCCCAACCTGGTTTAAAGAGGCCTTCTTCATGCAAGACAGGGAGAAGACGAGGTACATCAGGGGAGTCAGATGGCTGAGCGGTGAGGGAATCGGGCTGATACTCATAAGGTTGCCGGTTCGATTCTCGGCCGTGCAAAATGACGGTGTGTCCTTGGGCAAGGCACTTCACCCTACTTGCCTCAGGGGGAATGTCCCTGTACTTACTGTTAGTCGCTCTGGATGAAAGCATCTGCTAAATGACTAAATGTAAATGTAAATCGGCTCCATCAGATTAGTCAGAATAATGCTGTGGCTGTTGATTCCATCTTTGTCCTGAGGGACCTTGTTACAGTTCTCAGTGGTGATGCAAAAAAGTGGGGTGACTGGAGGAAATTGAACGTTGATATGATAGAAAATGTCTCCTTCTCACCTTGGGGCGTATCAATTATTCAAGACCAATCATTCCTGCATCTAGAAATATTTGATGTGGCAAGTTTTCATTGGAAAACAATTATAAAACACAAACGCACAGTTAGGAAAGGGATTTTTGGTGTGTAACATAATTCGGTGACTGTGCCAGACCTGTCAGCTATCAACATCCTGACCAAAAACAGTGTGTGTGTGAAACCACGGGGACACACAGCATCCCCCAGCATGAGCCCCAAGAACCAGTTTCCACATCTCTCCTTGACAGCAGAAAAGAACTGAGACAAATGGGCCTCTGGTAACGTTCATATTTCCATTAATTTTCCATCTGTTGAGCCATCACTCTCCCCGGTTGTTCTCCCTATCACACCCAACAGGCTGAAAGCAAGTGGGAGAGGCTAATAACTTGAGCTAGGAGCACAGGTCCTTCAGATGGAAGATATTTCCACTCAGTGTGCCCGTGTTATTTATAGTGCCTTGGGAGGGAGGGAGAAAGTCTTCGTAGCAACATTGGGAAAACGTCCTCATGGCAATAGGTCTAATCGTTATATTTGTCAGCCGATAAGACTTTTTCCTTATCTACTCATAAAAGATTCACGAGTAGGTAAACATATAAATAATCCTTTTTCACTATGGCACAATATCGGTTTAGTGGAGCTCAGGTTGCCATGCTAAAAAAAGAACAATATTTTTCCTCTAAATCTTTGTAAACGTACAACATAAGTGTGAAGGTCAAAATAAGCCCCCCCTTCACCCCCCCCAAAAAAGGAATAATAAATAAAGACCAAAATGTGGCACAAAACCTCGATAAAACTGTTACCAGCTCTCAGGCAAGCTGCTTCAAGTGGAACAAAATGCAGTTACACAAATCATCCAGTGACTCCACAATGCCCCCTGACATCCCACATCTGGGCCTGGGACCGGCGGCGGGTCACACTGGGGCTCTCACACTTTATTGTCTGTGACGCGTCACTGCTGCGTTCAGGAGTTTCTGACAACGAGAAGCCACCGACCCTTCCTCCTGCTCTCTCCATGGAGCCTGACTGGTCTCGAAACGAGACCTGAAACATCCACCAGGAGAACATGCCGGAAAACTCCCGACCCATGTGTTTCGCATTTGGGGTGTTTAAGAGGGTCTTCGCTGGGTTCTTTTGAAGAGGTGGGGAAATTGCCTGGTCCTGTTGCCCCAGCGCTCCTCTGCCTGTGAGTTAACTCTAACTCTTGGGTGTAGGAAGCTGTGCCTGGTGCTGGTATCAGTATTCATTAGAGCACTCTGGGTATCATTATTCCAAGGGGAACTTCAACGTATCATTTTTTTCCATTCCACTTTTTTTTTATTCCTCTGCCCCCAGTAGTGACACGTGGCACACCTAATTTATTGTATTTGCCAATAAACTGTTCCTATATAGATTTTTTGGGGGGGATCAAACACGTGGTGTTCCTGAACTTAAGTGCAAGAATAATCCTCTCCAACTACATGTACTGTAAATATCATTAGCAGCCTGTTCAACGTTTTTGCAACAGTTCCAACACAGACAGAAGATTCAGCACCAACAAGAGGGCCACTCCCAAAGGGAACCCTTGCCCCCAGGGCTGTTTTACCAACATTTGAAGACCAGCAGGAGCTCAGATTCATGAGGGAACTCTGACCTGGCCCCAATATACAGGCACGGTAACCTCCTGGAGAGCCAATCAGAGAGCTCGTAAGAGGGATCCACCCCTTGTTATTGGCTACGCCTGGGGATGTATGTCACTCTGATACAGGAAGAAGGGGACAGCAAGACCGCTGGCTCACATAAGGATATGATTGTTTAGGCGAGAAGATAACATTTTCAAGTGTTATTTTGCCTCACCTCCTCCTAGTCAGTCATAAGTTTTGCATGTGTGTGTGTGTGTCTGGGACCCATGCTTAATACTTGAGGGTAATGTATCATACAGTGGATAAACAGGTTCAGTCTTTGATTTAGAGTCTACATAAACAGGACAAAGTGTCTGTCTCTTATGCTAACACATAAAAACACTCTCTTATCAAACATCCCCCCTCACTGCTTCAGACTGTTTAGCTTTCACGTTAACATCCTAGTCTACTTTTCAACATGTATTTTGTCTAGTCCTCCTTCATGACATCATAGTCTTTAAATATAAAGCGATTCTGTAACCGAAGGCGCCAGCTATGAGCTGAGGCAGAGACCTGAATGACATCATGCCATCGAGACATGTGGCTTCTGACTACTGCAAACTTAATCCACTTGCTTGGTTACCAGACTGTGTCTGCATGGCAGAGGTTAGTGAAAGGAGAACAAGATGAATAAGAAGCCACTGCTGCTATGCCCTCTGTCTGAGGCGGATGAAACGAGATCTACCCGCTTTCCAAGGAAAGGGATTGGGCCGGCACAACCAAGAACCAGGTGTGACACCAGGTAGTCAGGTGGCTGAGCGGTGAGGGAATCGGGCTAGTAATCCGAAGGTTGCCGGTTCGATTCCCGGTCATGCAACTGACATTGTGTCCTTGGGCAAGGCACTTCACCCTACTTGCCTCGGGGGAATGTCCCTGTACTTACTGTAAGTCGCTCTGGATAAGAGCGTCTGCTAAATGACTAAATGTAATACGCTGATGCCAGGTGACATTTGGGCTCACCCTGCCTCTCAACACCATGTCAGGGGGAGTCTGTGTCCAGTTTGACGCATGGGATGTTAGCAGAGTGTGCTACTGTAGGCTGGTGTGGAGCCCAGGCAGCTGTGCGGGTCGGTCCCCTCTCCCCCAAACCCAAGCCCCCCCCCTCCAGTGAGGCTCCTGGGCTCCTGCCAGTCGACTCCCACTGAAGAGTGAGTCACCACAGCGGTAGCAGGCCTGTCGGAGCCAATGATGAGGGCACTTAAGGTGACGATTCCTCCAGTCGTACTCAAACAGCTTTCGTTTTGTCACGGAGTTGTCCACTAATTTCCTGTTTACGGATGCGTTTTTACATTTTTCTTTGTCAGTAGCGGCAGCTGTATGAACGGGTGGTGTCAGCGGTCACACACAAAGATATACTGTGTGTTTTAATGTCTTTACCAAAGGCTGAAGTGTGACTGTACATTTAGCAAGAATCTTTTCCAACCTTTTTACTGAGTTTTTCATTGTAATGATTTTGTTATCAATCTGGCTCCACAACTGTTGTGGCATCATGGGCATCTGTTCAAACAATACAGCTGCATGGTCAAAATCAGATCATACATTTTATATTAAACCATGTCACATCCATTGGTGATTTACCACCAATTCCTTTGTGTGTTTTATCCCGCTAAGTTGTAAATCTCCAACCAGCTTAGTTCTGTTGCCAAAACACTTTAAAAGAAATAATAAGGCTGTATTCCTTGGAGACTCAATAACTATCTATGTGTAGTTGAGATTGCATCATCACGGCAACACAATCCCTGGTGTGAGATCACAGGTAGCGATGCTGACCCGTGAGGTACCAGTTGAGGAACAGTGCCCCCTTCTGTTTGACGTCTGCAACTGCCTGTCAAAGGCCTCGATGATATCGTAACATAAAGAACGAGAGGAGTTATGAAAACACAAATAAAATCACAAATCCATCAATGCATTTATTACATACTGCATATCATGTTACGGAGTACACACTCATGATGATCAAAACTGTATATGGCTCTAAGTTCACTGTATACAAATGACTAAACAAAGTACCCTGTTCGACATTTAAATCATACAAAGTGCCCAAGTTTGTTCAACTTGACTGCATCACAACTTTTATAAAGAACTGTTATATGCTCTCTCAGAGAAACAACTGCATTAAAGCTTACATTCAAAAACCCACAGTAAGGTATATTATCAGAGGAACCTTTGTTGAGCGTATACATCTCTTATTTCCCAGTATAGATGCTTACAAAAGTGAAACATGCATCATATTGGGATCAAGCTACTACTATATGTATACCATAAATTAGAAGAGTAAGTATATTTGGCACCATATTTCAGCATAGAAAGCAATCATAACTTGTAATACCCCCTTTTTCAGTATACAGAGGTAAAATTTACTTTTGGCACATTACAAGAATATATATGTAAGGAAAAGATGGTGTCATAACCTACTATTGTATGTGAACTATACATTACTTTATTATAATTTTTCCATTTGAAGCAAACAAACTATGTGTACAAGATGAATTTAGTATATGAAAATGTTGATCAACTTTACAAGACCAAACTAATCTTCAATCCTCAAATAATGAAATAGGCTGACACCCAGTCTTAACAGTACCCATAACTAGGTCACTGTTCTTCCGTCAGAAACCTTGCTGGTCATTTTGAGTAATGTAAACAAAATTACAATGAATCCCATGGGCTTATAGGAATGAACTCTGTAAAATGAGGTATAATATAAAAGTCTAGCAGAACTCTGATCTCAAGATAACATCTGTCTGTTGCATTTGGCAATAATTGTTTTGTTTTATAAGTGACTGTCCTGACCTGTTTTAAACCATCTTGACAAACACAAAGTAGATATATAGGTATATAATTACTATGATATTTAACAATACTATTTGTATTAATAACAATTAGTGTATATTAACATCAAGATATTGAATATTCCAATATTATGACATTAAATATACATATTTATAAACTGCAAGGAATATATAAGCAAATGCCCCTGTTGAACAGCGGCGATGCTAGATATAACATAATAATAAATATACTATCATATTTACATTCTTCCAAACAAATACAAATAAATGCATTCACCATTGGTCTATAAGGTAAACCAATCATGAACCGCGATACTGAATATGAATTGAAGCCTCCCATGCACAGAGAGGTTTCAATACAGGTCGAGACAGGGTCTAAAACAGGCCGGTGGAAGCCTGCTTGAGGCTAAACAGCGCCCCCTAGTGGAAGCCTGCATGAGCGCAGCAGGCTCAGCTAAACAGCGCCCCCTAGTGGAAACAGACAGGAACCACAGACGCAATCCAAGTCATGGAACTGGCAGAGTCGTAGCGTTTTGACCAGCACGATTGGTGCTTCATAGAATACAATGAATTTGTGTCAGAAGTTTTGCCCAACCCCAGAATATGGAGATTTTAGAAAATGTGGGGCATCTGGGTATACAACAAATATGCAATAAGCAAATCACCAATGACCTGTGGCCAATTTAAAGAAAGGTAAAACACAATACTTTAGCTATATTCAATAATTTGTCTTTCAGCCTCTTTAAACAAAAGAATATAAATATGCTATTTTTGCATCAACATCAACATGTATTCAATTCACATCGGTATCATATCAGAGAGCCACATAGAGACATATTATGCATGAACTGTGTTGTATGTGGACAGAAAACCAGGAACAGATCATTCCATTCCCTCAGTTCACAGAACCTGTATCACTTCGATCTGTGGTGGGGGCACAGTACTTATGTGTAGTGAGATGTAAGCTACTGAGCATGTGCCGAGCAAAACACACAACCTATGTCTCAGGCTTGATTGGCACGTTGCCATGACACCCTGAAAACTCCACAGTATCTTCCACAGATGTCCCAAACCACCAATCGCAATCCTGCACCCCTTAAGAGGGAAACACAAATGCAACACTTAACTTTATTATTATGTATTCCTGGATTAAAGACATGCAGGCAATGTCCACCATTACAGATGGACCCACCTCACAAACAAGTTGAACAACAAGCTAGGCTCAAGGAAAGAAAAGCGCACCTGACACAAAAAAAAGCCAATTAACTATAGCCGCATGCACTTTGCGCGAAAAAGGCAAACGAATGCCCCGTAGTCGTATTCGTAACATAACTCCACGTTTGTCTATGCAAATGTACTCAACAATGGGTTTTAGAAGCTCACAATATCCACGATCAAAATTAGCAAGAAAATGTAAATACCCTGCATCAAGCTTCTACCTCTAACGTAAGCAGCGAGTCGGTATCCTACACCGACATAAAAACCACACGACCAAATCTATCTCTGCTAACAGCACTCCTGTATGACTGTTTGACTCAGCACCCTACGTTCCGCTCTATTAAACACTGAGTCGACATGCAGTACTCGGGTGTCTGTTCCTCAACCTTTTTCCATGGGTAGACATGCTGAGCTAGAGTGGGGTTTAAGCACCATGAAGAACCAGTGTTGTGACATCAAGAAACCAAAGAAATCATCGCACCCAAACAATATCAGGCGCCAGAGCTTCTCTGCAGCCAGCGACCACCAGTTAACACCTCCTATAAGGGCCCGCCAGGACGGAGACCTCACTGGAGAGGCATGCAGCACACAGTAGAAGGCATGCCTGTCTCCCCACACCTGCAGGGGACTGAAAGAAGCCCAGATGGAGCCCTAATGGAGCTCGCGTGGAGCCAAAATGGAGCCTGAATGGTTGCAGTGCTAACTGTGGGCATCTAGAGGCCCGTGAGGTCAACGATGGCCTTGATGAAAATGGTGTCGTCGCGGATGTAGGAGTTCTTGGCGTCGAGCTTGGAGAGCGGGCAGAAGAGCGGGCAGCCGCTGGCGATGTTCATCTCACTCACGGGCCTCTGGAAGGAAGAGGAAGTGATGTCAGGCCGGAACGCATCGATGATGTGCTCCCTGTTACTCTGGTCCAGCAGCATGAGAGTCACCTTGAGAGAGGGAGAGGGAGGGAGGGAAATTGTTAATTTCAGTCTATAAACTGCATTTAAGTTAAAAACCCATTTTTCTCTTCTGTTGTCCTCACTGACCTTCTGATTGAAGGGCCATTTCAGCAGGGCATCGTTCAGTCCCCTCATCACCACGAAGAACAGGGACAGGTGGCTGCCACGCCCAGTCCCGTCCCCATTCAGGTAGATCCGAAGACACATCTTATAACCGTACTTGCTGGTGTAGAAGGCTGCAAGAAAAAGGACAGGACATGAGGCGGTCATGTTATACCATAACCCAAGAACAGGAGACCGTAGACAGTGGTGATGGAGACGACTGTCCATTTACCACATCTGTAGAAGCCATGGGCTGTGTGTTTCTGATGTACAAGTTTGTCTCCGGCTGCCAGGGGAAGCTTGTATTACAGTACATTTACATTTAGTCATTTAGCAGACGCTCTTATCCAGAGCGATTTACAGTAAGTACAGGGACATTCCCCCTGAGGCAAGTAGGGTGAAGTGCCTTGCCCAAGGACACAACGTCATTTTGCAAGGCCGGGAATCGAACCGGCAACCTTCTGATTAATAGCCCGATTCCCTAACCGCTCAGCCATCTGATCTGTATGACCATGTTGTGGGTGTGATGGGTTACCTGGAGAGAACATGGCTGGAGCTCGGCCAGCTGTGGCATCCTGCCTCTTCTTGGTGAAGTCAGAGATCCTCCAGACAAAGACTCCGTCAAAGGTGGTGGCCGACATCTCCCTCAGCCGGCCTTCCATCTCCGCTACGGTCAGGTCCTTCAGCCCTACTGTCCTCTCCAACTGTCGGACCTGCGGGATTTTAGACGTACGGTTAGCACAGAACAGCTATGTATCAGCTGACATCTCCAATCCACACCACGGCAGGCATGCACTTCTTTCCCACCTTGTTACTCAGAACCTCGATCTTATCCTGGTCCAACCGGTGCTGGCGATTACTGGCCTCCGTAGTTGTGGCGAACCTCTCCACCTCTCTGTTCAGCACGCACACCACATTCTCAAACGTGCCTGCTTTCACCTCCAGGTCTGTGCACCTGCGGCCCAGCTCGGCCACCTTTGTCTTCTCGCTGTGCAGCTGGAGCTCCAGGGCCGCTCCCACAGAGCTGGGCAGGGGGGTGAAGGAGGTGGACACCGACAGGGTGGGGGCCGGGGCGGGCATGGGAGGCAGGGGAGCTGGGGCAGAGGGACCAGGAGGACCGGAGCTGGAGGAACCGGAGGAGGAGGAGGCAGCCCCCTGCACGGGAGGCCCAGAGGAGGTGGTGCTGAGATGGGAGACTCGGGCCTCGAGCTCCCTGAGGGACTGGTGGAGCTCCAGCAGCTTGTGTCCAGCCAGCTCCAGGCCCTGGGGCTGCAGGCCCTCCATGCTCACTTTCATGCCCATGATGTAGTGCAGAAGCAGGTTAAGGTGCTCGTAGGCACAGGCTCGTTCGTGGTCGTGGATCTTTTCCTTCTCAACCTGCACAGAGACAACATGTCGACCTTCTGAAACGCCTGTGGGGTGACTGTCATATTGACAGGCCGTCTGTAGAGCTTTGTGGATACTATTAATATCCAGTAATTTTGTTGTAAAACGTGATATATATATATTTTTTATTCTCTGTACTTACTGACATATCACACCCGACAACGTGGAACCGGCACGGAGTTCTAAACTTGCTGCAGAACTTGATGTGGTCTACATACTAAGGGAGTGATAAGAAATATCAGTATTTAGTAAATGAGTAATACCACATCTAATTTTGTTTTCGAGCAGACACAATACATTATCCTTACCAGGATCATAGAGGTCAACATGAAAAACCTAACCTGTGTTTTCTTGCCGTACTGGTCAGTTCATACCTTTTCCCTGGGGATTTTCTTCTTGGCACACCCTTCGCAGATCATTGGGTACTTAGGACAGATCTCATCGTGGGCCTGAAAGAAAAGAAATCTGGGTTTGCCCTGATTCTAGATCGATCGATTGTTCCGTGTGGGAAGCTTTGCGCGATGGAACGAGAAGAGGTACGATATTTGTCACCTTGATGTTTTTGAAGTGGAACGGTTCCTTGCAGTACTTGCAGTTGAGCGTTCTCTCAGGGCACTCGCGCTCATTGTGGCGTTCTTGCTCGTTGAAGCGAAGCCGTTCTTTGCAGGAAGGGCAGGGGATGATCATGAACTCGCATTTCCCTTCATGGTTCAGCTGGAAAAACGTCACTGCACGTTACGATTCTTCAAGGATATTTGCGCGTGTTGTTGTACACCAAGTATGTTCAGACAAGGAACAAACTGAATGTAGAGGTGGTCTTTCAATCGCTCATGGTCTTGGAGATGACTAGTAACTATGGTAATGTTTACCAGGGCATACAGAAAAATCTAAGCAATGTTCATTTCAAACAAAAACACTGCTTACCTCATACTCTTTAATGTTGCCTTTCCAAATACAGCCTTCATTAATACAGACGGCAGAAAGATTTTCAACCTCTCTCCGAGCTGCATTATCAGGAAAAGCCTGGAAGAAGAAGTCAAATATAGGTACTTCTTGTCAGTTACAGAGCAGCAGGAAGTGGATGCCGTTAACTGATGCATCATTCAGGGAGTCAGGTGGCTGAGTGGTGAGGGAGTCGGACTAGTAATCTGAAGGTTGCCAGTTCAATTCCCAGCCGTGCCAAATGACGTTGTGTCCTTGGGCAAGGCACTTCCCCCTACTTGCCTCGGGGGGAATGTCCCTGTACTTACTGTAAGTCGCTCTGGATAAGAGCGTCTGCTAAATGACTAAATGTAAATCATTCATGTTTAAAAGGTGCGTTTCAGTGCACATGCTCTAGATAGCATGGACTCACTGGCTCCACCGTTGTATTATACAACAGTCAACTAAACGACAGTCCTTTGAAGCAAGTCTATTAGACACAATGCCGGCATACTGAAAATAAGTAAGCCACTTACACAGCCTTGCTTTAAGATCGACGTTGGCTCTTCGAAAATCTCCTCTTTGATACAAGCGTTACATTTCTGAGGTCCATTGCTGCAAAATACAACAATAGACAAAACAGCCCATACCAACTCAAGACATCTAACTCAGTATTGACATGGTAACCAACTGCAATTCAGTGTGGTAACGAGTCGAAAATCCATGGCAGACAATGCTAGCTTGAAATACAAATGTCTAATTGCTGTTGATGTTCTGAGTGGTGTTGTCCTAACTCCTGTAATAGGCCTTATAACCTGCTGTCTCTCACCTTACTGTCCTGTTGAAACAGTAGGAACAGAAGCGATGCCCACACTGGGCCTGAAACGGTCTCCTCAGTAAGTGGTGACAGCAGTTACACAGGTGCTTGTCCTCCAGCTTGTTGGCAAGGATCTTCTTGGGGAATCCAGGTTTGTTGCTCTCCATCGACGAGGGTGGGGAGGGTTCCTGTGTTGCCATGGTGCCTCTTCACAAGTCACAACAGGGTCTAAAAGAGAGCATGGCAGTGTCTAAAAGATACCTACACAATGGACGAATGTGGTATCCTAAACTTGCCTGTTACAGTTTTTGCTATTGGTGGAATTAATGAAACATACTAAGCACCGTGGCTACTGAAAAAAACATGCAGGTACCATTTGTGGCGACTGTCATGTAATGAGAAAGTAGCCTGGCTATTGTTCTCGTCTTTCCCTTTTTCCAAACAATTCTTCTCATTTAAACATGGTGGATCTAGCACGCATCTCGCAGCACACCACTGACACAAAATTACAATACAAAAGCACATTGTTGACGCTTGTGTCAGGCCTAGTAAAAGGCCGATTCCTTTGTTTACATTTTAGGTCTGCATTCGAAGCAACGCTTCTTGTCTTGTAGGCTAAACCAAAAGCACTGGCCTGCTCGCCAAACATTCACACAATGCGAATGATCCAAACAAATCTTAAATCCATTGTTGTCGCGGTATACCATCATCCATTTCCCCTTTCTCTTCTCGTCTTTCTCTTCTCGCCTGTGGTCGTTACTAAGCCTTCAGCATCCTTCGTTGGAAGTGGTACCCAACATACCGCCACGCCCCTTGAAAGCAGGTGCTCTAATCGAGACCAGTTTGCCATCGAAAATGGTTGCAATGCTATTGCAATTGCATGAAACTTACCAGCGTTTAACTGTCATCGCTTGCAGATATGGTAAAATACTCCTTCTCGTCTTAGCCCCACGCGCGTGAAATCTACAGATTTGACATGCAATTCTGATGCGGAATGTATGTGTTTTCTGTGCCGTTAACGACATAATAAATATGGTACCGAAAAGCGGTGGCTGTTATTGTCCAATATCGCCATTGCACTTTCACCATGTTACGTCATTTTCAGACTGACGATGGGTTGACAGGCAGGCCAAATATACGTCAACGTAGGCGATAAATGCATAATGCCAAGTCCTATTCAGTAATAGGCCTACTAAATACTAATACGGATCAAACATAATATAGATTACAAAGATGAAAGCATAAAATACGTAAAATGTTGCACAAAAGATTAACGAGCCCTTTGTAATCTAGGGGATGATTAATATCCAATCCGTTGAGTAGACCAAACGGTTTAATCTAATTTAATAGCTTAAGAAAAAAAAAAAGTGAAAACAAAACACTTATTCTGCGCACTATTCAGCTAAAACATCCACTATTTAAGTCATGTGTGTTTTATACTAGTCAAACAACTCTTGAGCAGAGGATTCACCTGCTTTGCTTTACATAATGCAAATCCTACTCCAAGTAGCAAATCGCGGACTAGTCACAAATAAAACCTGCAATTACTGAAAATCACATGCGTCACAAATGTCACTGCTAATGACAAAGTTGAATCAAATTAACAACAAAAAAATTTACAGCATATATAAACTTCCTGTGAAATCAAATTAAGCGAAATCTATAAATATTTTATTGGCAAAAATCCTTTCTGTAACATAAGGGCACATTAATAGCGGGCCTAACATGTTGATAATTTTGAAATGTTAAAAATACATTGAAATAGGTGGATCCTTTGGACCTAGTCATACCTGAAAAAAAGACTCAAATGAGGCACTACACATACAGCTTATGGCTTCTCCTTGCCTACTAAAGCCACTAATATGCATTCATTACTCTAACTCATTCATCTGTTACAAAATATACCAATCTTAGTCCTGAGAGAGGTGATACTGCTTATTGCACAATTAAGAATGCTGTCTTCGAGGAGTGGGTGTCTGTTTTGGAACTGAAAGCTGAACTTCAAATTCCAACGTTTTTAGCAAAGGTGAAGCTTCCTTCCGGCAGTGTCTGTTGGTTAGGTCTCTTCAAGTAACTTTTGTAAGTTTCTCTGAATCTGGAGAACATATAAACAAAAGAACACAACACGTGTTAAAGGTACTGACACGGGAAAAAACGCACCACTTCGATGTGTTTGTTAACCCAAATGTCATTGTGTTAACTGATTATTAAACAAACACATGGTAGAATGGCTGCTTCAAATATGTCACTTATAAAACAGATCTCATGTCACAGTTAATAAGCAGTTGTTAGCCGAGCGAAACCTTTGCCAGCGTGGCATGTTTGAACAGCTCAGCGACGAGGGGACCAACCTTCTCTAGCCTGAACAGGTTTGTAGACAGCTCCCCGTACATCGCAGCGTTGAAGTCAACCTGGGCTTTGGGATTAGCCACGTACCTGAAACACAAAGCCCAAAAACCATGTGATTTAACCATGCTGGTGCCTACAACGCAGCATCCACACTATATAAAACACAGATTTTTCCGTGTTTATATATGTCTAGAAAATAGATATTTACATACCTGTTTTCACATGTAATAAATAAACATGTGTAACTTATAAATTAATAATCAAATGGATGCCTATTGAAATGAGGAAGCTAGGTGGTTATACTCACCCATTACGCCCGTATTCACCCAGGGATGTGAGACGCTGTTCGAGGCCCACAATCTTAAAGGCCATGTAACACGAGGTCAAAACAAGGACACTTACTCTGCACAGACAAGAGATTGCATTTTAGAGTCAACAGAACACCCAAATCAAAAGGATGATCCACTGTGCTTGTTCAAACATGCCCGGACCTGTTTTGAACGGTGACAAATAAAAGCTCAAACCTATTAATTAAGAATCCCATCAGACTAACGCAAGGACACACACATATTACTCACAGGAACAAGTAGATGAGGAGAAGGGTGTGCAACGACATGGACTGGGGAGATTGCTCTTTGTGCACAACGCCCTGGGGCAGCTTGCTTGGCACTGAAATTGAAAGGAAACTTTAGGCTACCAACAGTACATTGCCACAAAGGTTATGATTTTGCCTTTGTGTACCCTGTACACACGGCATTCAGAAACACAAATACCAGATAAGCACTTTGCAGTATTTCAACCTTGTGTTATTTTACTGTGAGAAATTACCGACGTAAAATACAGTGGACAGCGATTGAAAGTGCTTGTAGCCAGACAGCCTGTGTTCAAGTTTTCAGGCAACAGGGTTCTCCTACCATTGTGATGGGCTGCTGTGTGCTTTTGGCTAGGGGTCTGGAGGTGGACGTCCGCATGAACCGCCACCTCGCCGTTCTTCCCTCCGCTCAGGAACGTGTCTGGCAAGCTGGGGAACTCTGCTTAAACAAACACAGGCGCCGTGTAAACGGGTATAATATCGGAAAGGCGCATCTGCTGATGGAACCGCAGTTAGGCTCGTGTTACACTGGCGCAGGAAGAACTGGCGAATGGAGAATGTCGGGATCGTTTACATAATATTCCTGATACGTGAGCATGGGGAAACTCGACTTCTTTGACATGGCTGTTAAGGTGTGTCCTACGCGAAGATAGTTCGTTTTGTTTTCCTTGCCGTTGAGGGAACAAGTTACCATGTACAACCGTGCAATTTAAATTCATCTGTGTGACTGTTTTGTGACAAACAGAATTACGGTGGTTTTGGTTGCTAATGCGGTCTCGCTTAACGTCATAAATGCATTATGTTGCTTCCCAATGGGATACACAGGCCCTGTCCAGGGAAAAAGCTGCTCCTTAATGTTTTGGGAGTGTT
This sequence comes from Osmerus mordax, assembly GCF_038355195.1. NCBI lineage: Eukaryota > Metazoa > Chordata > Actinopteri > Osmeriformes > Osmeridae > Osmerus > Osmerus mordax. The sequence goes on along the minus strand of NC_090069.1, from coordinate 2,682,015 downwards.
AAACTATACAGTGGTACTCTACAAGGGGTTAGATGGCTGAGAGGTTAGGGAATCGGGCTATTAATCAGATGATTCCCGGCCATGCCAAATTACGTTGTGTCCTTGGGGCAAGGCACTTCACCCTACTTGCCTTTGAGGGGGGGGGGGGGATGTCCCTGTACTGACTGTAAGTCGCTCTGGATAAGAGCGTCTGCTAAAATGACTAAATGTAAATGGAAGACCCACCGGACATTTTGTCATAATCGGGAGTCTGTGAACCAGAGCTACTGCTCTCCGGCACGTCTTGTCTCCTGTGGCGTACGCCTCCATCCAGGTCCAGGAAGTCCACAGAGAAGTCCTAGCAGGGAGAAACGTTTCCGCATGTTGACCGTCAGTATACGTAATGGCACACTTTCAAAACTGCTTCATAACTTGGGGGGGGGGGGGGGTTGTTTTCCCACTAAATTCCTACTGACAGGAACGTTCCGGAAGTCAAAAAAGAGAAATCTTAAACAAACATCAAGTCGGCCATGAATCCTGTCGAAGCATTATATTATCATTATTATTCGCAACATTTATCTTATGTGTCATCAATTCCCTTAGCGGCAACAATCACAGTGAGTTGGGCTTCACTTCACCCGCGTACTGACCAGAGGAAGTGAAGTGGGGCAGTCCAATCTGAAGCTGTTCTCAGCAGAGGAAGGGATAGGGCTACTCCCAGTATTGTCTCCCTGAAACCACATTCCAACAACAGTCAGTATAACCCAGCGTCCAGACATCAATAGAAACAGTCTGCAACCACGCCATTTATATAACAGCATCATTCCTACGCATCGCCAAAGTGATAAGACAAGAAATCTCCTAGTGAGTTACAATCACTAGAGGAGAAGGGTACTCACGTCTAAATGAATGCAGAGGGATGTCAGGAGTTTGAAGGTGGTATCTCGAGAGAGGAATGACACGAACACATGCTGGAAAACATATTTTGCATTAGGACGACAAACGTAAGCATGTGAATGTGCAGGGGCGATGATAATGTGACAAACATTGCAAATAGAATGTGCTTACCCTCTCATTTGTAGTTGTAATTACAAGGGCATTTGGTACCAAAATTGCTGTTTTTGTCTTTTTGATATAAGTCACGGTGACAACTGGGATAGTAATCTGTCAAGAAGGGAAAAGTTACACCGGAATAAAGACTCTTCTGGAATACTTGCATAATCATAATATCTGTAAATGTGTTTGCCTTACCTTTGTGTCTCTGCCAAAAACTTTTGAATGGAAACAGATCCAGTTATCAGAGACATAAAGTTTCCCTTGATACAGAATGTCTTTCTGCAAGGCACAAGTGTAACCTGTAGGAAAATGTTGCTCTTTTAGAGATCGGGCAAAAGCAGTTTGGCAGAGCAAGAACAGGGTGCATATCTTCACATTTTCAAATTGAAATACAAGATCTACAGCACCATTGTTACAGTTCCATTGTGAGTCTGGGTTATTGTTACTCACTGAACCTTGAAGTTTATATAAGACAATGTAATTAACTCTCCGCAAAAGATGTATTGTTATATTGAACAGGTGCACTTACTTTGTTTCAGTGTCTCATCTTTGCTGATATGTTTGAATATTTTATGGTAATGGAGATTGGTCTTGGATATCTATAACAGATAAAACATGTTTTAATAGAGCAAACCCTGAAAGGATCTTTCATTTTTGATCCTAAAAACTGTATTTCAGATCAAATAAATAGTTATACACTTATTATGGTTTAAGAAATGAGACAGTATAATAACTATGGTATCTGTTTATGTTTAATCTATCATAATAAAGTCAAAAGTTTCTGTCCTGAAATATCCAACTTACTATTCGTGAAAGAGGTGACATTCTAACCATTTGTTAACAACTTCAAAATGTATTTCATGGCACAAACCTGGCTGGATTTTTTCCTTGCAATCTTGGTTTCACTGTCATTTGGATTTTGAATTGGAGAAGGCTGTTCCGCAGCTTTGAATCTGAAAAGCATGATGTTTAAACACGCATCTCAAAAGCACTGAAGACTGGTAATCCTGACACGCATACAGAACTATTTGACCTGGGTTCCCAGCAGTATGGTTATGTAAATATATTTGACACAACAGCATTAAGGTCTGAAGCTAAACACAGTTTGGCCAAGCTTACGTCTGCTTGCTTTGTGTCGGCAGTTTAGACATGCGTCACTTTAATAGCAAAAAAACGGACTACAGACTATTGAAAACCATACTAACAGAGGTCAAAACACACAGATTACAGGTTTGATTGGTTCCGTGTCCGAATGAACTGAAATATATGACTGTTACAGCCTATCGCTATTGAGTTTTAATAGGTCAATGACATCCGAGATCTGCTACACAGCGGCGACGCTTCTCGATCAAAACAGACGTCTCCATTTCAGATATGACGACCTCTGCTTTACCTCATGATGGGCGTTTTCTTCCTGCCGTCCAGCTCCCACTCCAAGTCCAGAGACGGCTGGGGTTCCCCTGCATGCTTGCCGCTCCGTCTGGGCCTGTCCTCACCTCCATTCTCCGTCTCTGACCTGCAGATGCATACACATGCACGGTGTGAATGTGTACAGTATAGCTAAATGTTCCCAGAACAAACTTTCTGATTTACACTAGCAACCCTTTCACGTTCCCTGACCGGTCCCACCAAATATAGCCAAAGATGGGAGACTATCACTCGGCAAGAAGCAGTTTACAGTAAACAGTGGTAGCCTAGCTAACAAATATAAAATATGTATACCATGGCTGATTATTGTAATAATCTCAATTGTTGACATGATCGTGGCTTTAGTTTTTACTTGCGTCTTTGTACAGGACTTTAAAAGTAAATGAAAACGAAAATGAATGGGCCACAATGTTTTACTTGACATTAACTTCACAGTCTAACATTGTCCAAAATTTCAGGGACTCGAACACAAAGAGCTAGCAGCCTCTGCTGCTACTGGAACAATGCTTGTAACAGTACTCTTCCTTCGTCGCACGTATTACTTGGCCATAACTTGCATGAACAAAACGACATAGGAATAAGCTAAATAAATAGTTGCAGCAAACGCAATCTTGAGCAAAATCGTTGACAAATAAGAATTAAACGGTAACGTTATATTTCAATAACACAGTCGTGACTTCTAAAGCTAGCTAGCAAAGTTGGCAGAGGAGGCCTTGTATGTTATTCCAACTTACGTGGACAGAATCCCCCGGCTTGAATCTTTCCTGGCGACGGGTTTGAGCGACTTTGTAAATTGTTCTGGTGTGGATAACGGGGTACGGGTTCTTTCGGGCTGTTCGGTCGTCAGAACCATTTCGCGAGGGACTGCTTCGGTTGGCCTCCCTCATCTATTACCCCTCTCCACAACCAGTAAAGTCGGTCGGGGTTTAGGCATCGACCGACACTGTACGGGATAGGTTTAAATTTGAGGAGACCGTTCGACGCTACCCAGGAAGTTTCGGAGAGGTGGAGTCGGAGGCAGAGAGGGGGAGGCAAGCTGATGCTCGCAAACGTCTGCGGATAAGAGAAAGAAGTTTCTCTCTGTGATAATGTAATCGCTATAACACTTTTACATGAATGCAATCCATATAGCGTCTCTAAGGGCTTCATTTAATTTTGTATTTTTTAGCTTTTGCTCTGAAAATAACCTTTCTAGTAACCTTCAGCAAATTTTGTCGGAACGTCATATTATCTCATAACCAGCAGAGGGCAGCAAATAACAAGGCATTAAACTAAAGCCAGTCAGCCGGTAGTCTAATCGTCACTTGTTTACACCATTTTAGCATCCGTATTCCAGATATTTCGGAGTTACAACTAATATCTAGCCAAGAGACATAACAATTATCTGTAGCTGTTGTGATGTTTAGCTCAGGGCCAGTGCAAGTTTGTAAACAAATATATCCCACGTGCTCCTCTTCTTTGTCTATTATGGGCGTGCACAACACATCTAACAACAGGAGCGCCTCCTACTGGAGGGGAATGTTTGTGACGTGTCCAAATCGCCGGCATGCATTACATGCATTTAGAACGTGCATTTTGCTTTTCAGATGATGTTTAACAACAAAGCAGGCCAACAATTATACACAAGCTTCCAAATCTGGATTTAATACGATGCATTTAAATAAAATAAAAATTCAAACACCCAAACGAAAACATACATTTTGTTCTGTGGCATACTCTAATTACTTTGATTTTAAGTCCAAAAGAGACTTGGATGTCTTGCTATATTTCTGAAAGTTGAAACGAAAATAGCATTTTCTACCTACCTACCTACCTAATCAATTTAGTTCATTGATCAGTGAATAACAATGAGAATCTTGTTAAAGGTTGAATCAACAAGCAAGACAAAAATGAAACACAATATACCATTGCTTACCAGAAAACATTCACACAGAACAAGGTTGAGTGGCAGTTTCTACACAAATTGTAGTTAATGGAACATGATTTATCAGTATACGACATGGTACTCGTTTTATCTGGACTACATACCGTTATAAATACACTCAGGTACTCATTTAGTCCCATGACTCCATACTCTGTCCTTAGTCTAGGAGTCGCTGTTGTAAACCTGAATGAAAGAAGAAGAACAAAAAAAAGTAAAGAGGGAAAAAATGGCTTGTCAGAGTTCATTAAGTATCCAGTGAACAAATGGCAGAGCCGGCAATGCAGGTTGCAGCTAGCTGGCCTGCCATTAATCATGGCTGACAAGGAACCAGGGTTAAAGGTGGGAGAGCTGCCAGCTACTCTGTAAGTGATTATAGTGCCTTTCTCACTGAGCAACGGAGCACAAAAGAGAGCGTGGAGGATAGAAGTTCAACACAGGCTGCTCGGTTTACAGAAGACACTCCCCCCCCAAAAAAGTGGGCATGCTACACATCCAGTGGACATATCAACCATTTGAACATATCTAACAGTGGCTGTCCATCACAATAAATTCAAATCTCTGACTGATGTGACTGCTTGCTACTGACCAACCACTGTAACACATGTCCAACTGAAGGCAAACAGAATTGACCATGCCTAGTACCTCTTTTGGCTGTATTTTCAATGGACTAGGCATGAGTTACACACAGTCATACAGCCCCCCACACAATAGTGCCTGGTAAACAAAGGGTTTAATTTGATCAATCAGCATCGCTCGACTTGTCCTTTCTGCTCTTATTTTGAGAGTGGGACCCTTTCCTCTCCAGCGTCTGCTGCTGGGAAACAGCCCCATCTCGATGCGGCAGCCCTCCTCAGTGGCTGTCAGCTTTTCCACCTTAGAAAAAAAAGAAAAGCAAAAGAGTAGATAGAGAGAGAGAGAGAGAGAGAGAGAGAGAGAGAGAGAGAGAGAGAGAGAGAGAGAGAGAGAGAGAAAAGAGCCAAATGGAGCCAGTGACTGGGGTAGATTGAAGCCCTGTTAAGTGCTCTGCTTGAAAGCATGTCTGGCCTCATTAGCTGTCAGTTGTAACAATACTGAACTGGCAGTGAAGACAGGTTGGAGTCCTGTGGTCATAAATCACTCCCTGACAGCAGCCTGACAGGCTGGGAACCCTTACACACGCACGAGAGCCAGAACACCCTCTCCTTCTTGACACTGCACAGGCACACCTTTAGACACGAAACACGGAAGGCATCAAAGCACTGCCATTGGCCAGATTTGGGGGGTTTACGTGTGTGTGTGTGTGTGTCATGGGCGTCTGTCGGGTTGACGAGCTGCTGTGCGGATGACTGGTGCGGGGCGGCGGGGGTGAAGGGTGCGGGGCCCCAGGGTCATTAATCACGGCCCCTGACATGCAGAGCAGGAGGCCGCCTCCCCCAGACCCCCCCCCCCCCCCTCCCCCTTGTGCACGCAGCTGCTGTGACAGTCGCCGCACAGGGCGATGTGTTCGCCCAAAGCCCACTCTGCAGGCCTGTGGCTCTCACCCGTCCGACCGGCTCAGTGTTCCAGTCAGTCACGGGCGAGTCTGTCTGTCAGGCCTCTTCCTCTTTTCTTCCGCGGCCCCCTCCTCCTGCTCCCTTCATCCTCCTCGGATGAATTTGTTCTGTGATTTCACGTCTGCTGTGCCGCGGCCTCCTATTGTCAGCTTCATTGGTTTGATCAGAACTGGTCGTTTTAATCATAGTTCATCGTGTTCTGGTCTCTTTCGTTTAGTTTTTCTGATAGGACAAAATCAATCAAATGAGATGGAAATTACAATCCCAGCCAGCTCTCCTTGCATTTGTTGCAGCGTTCCTGCAGTTGTACTCGCCTTGTCAATCATTTCGTAGTTCTCGAGCTATCAGGCAATACTTGCCATTGTGCTTCATCCCACTTTGAAAAAGCCAGACTTAACACGATTGTAAACGTGAGAGATGAAGAGTAATGGGGCATCTCATTCCTGTTCCCATCCACTGACATGACATCATCCAGACATGCAGCTGCTTGCATAATGAAATAAACCAGTTTGAGACGCTATTTCATCATTCACAGCTAGTAAATCATTGGGTCCAGGCGTAGAAAATGTGTTGAAAGCTGACTCCTTATCAACTTTTCAACATGGCTTGGGAAACATCTGGTATTTCCAAGGACCCTTGCCCAAAAACTTTCATGCAGGTCTTATAAAGACTTCTTTTATATGATATATTTATATCAAATTATGTTATAGGTAAAGGAAATGTTTCACTGCAATCTGTTTAATGTATAGACCAGCCAAAAGCGTTCTATATTTCACACTACATAAACACACACATTATTCGGACTTAGCCTGGACTAATGTTGTTCAATTTCCTTCCACGGTCTCTCATTCCAGTGAATCCAAATGATCTAACTATACCACACCTTGCCTTTTTCCTCTCAGAAAAGACACACACACACACATTATGCCACACACAGGGCCTGCCATAAATCAGTGGAAGGGATCAGGTCCACCGGTTAGACTAAACAACAGTGTTTGAGTGGATTTGCTCTCCCTCATTAATCATCCTGACAGAGTGAAAACACATTTCCCCTTTAATGACTGTATTTGGGTAATCATGTCTGCCGCTTTCTGTGTGCCTCTCTCTCTCACACACACACACAGACACACACACACACACACTCTCTCTCTCGTCTTCCCACTCTCTCTCAGTTAGTGGGCCTGGAATCTTGAGCAAGAAACATCTTTAGGCTGGACATGATAAACTTCGAATGTGGTTTGAAACATCCGCGATAATGTGTCATCTAGGTTTGGATTGTAAAGAGAGAGGGAGAGAGAGTCTAGAACCTTCCAAGGCTGCGATGTGGTGCCTGCTCCGCCTTATCGTAGCCCCTTAGGAAATCTTACGTTCATGCGGTGGTCGAATAAACTGCGAGGGGACGAGAGAATGTGACTGGGGAAGGCTTTCAGATGCAGAAGGCCGGAGATGTTGTCGCCCCCCACGTACAACCAACCCACCAGGCCCCCGCCAGCCTCCGGGGCCACGCCGGCCCCCTTGCCAAGGCACGTTTTTTCCGCGAGCGACCCCCACTTGTGATGCATGGGAGCTGACAAGCAGGCCGGGATCCCTCCCAGCGCAGGCGGATCAAAACCAGCTGCGGCCGTGCGCGTTAGCAGAGGAACCATAATTGCCCAATGCCCTCTTGTGCACTACTGAACTCGCTCTGTCCGCGTTTTCGCCTGACAAGCAAGCCGTGGAAAGCCGGAGGGAAGGGAGACAAACTTAGAGTGAGAGAGGGAGTCAGAGCGGGTCCAGGGAGCGCCACGTTTGGTCATAAAAGTGCAAGGCCAGGTTAATTTATGGTTGGATGTGGGTAATTAACCTCAGCATGCCATGATGGATTGGAGTATCGTGTTTTTTTTTTTTTATAGAGCTTTCTCGGTGTGTACTTAGAGGGAGGGGTTCGGAGTGTGGCGAGCTAGAAAAGTGTATTTTCAACATTTTTTCCCCTGTCTGTGGGTGAATGTAAGTAATGGCTGCACAGTGGTTTAGAAACATCAATCCAGCGTGTCTCACTTCTGCGCGCTCTTTTATTTTTGGACCACTTGAAAAGAAGGATGAGTGATGAGGTGATGAAGTTGGAGAGCGGAAGAGAGAATGAGAGTACGCAGAGGAGTTAGTCAGAGGAAAGATGTTTGTGATCTCTTTTAGAACTCGCAGGGGGAAAAAAAATCTGCCTTACAGGAGGCATGAAGAGAAATGTCTGAGATTTGTGCCTCTTAGATCTCTTTGTGCCTCTTAGTTTTTTGCCGTTTCTTGGCTCAAACAGGATTAATTCATAATCCTGCTGTATCTGGAAACCTTTAAACTGGCAAAACATTCCTGCTTTGTTTCATGACTATCAAAGGGATTTAGAAAGATTTAAAACGTATTCTGCACTTTCTGAATACAGACTTTCAGATCCAAATCTACACGGTTTAGGTCCAAGGCTGTTTTTGTTGTTGTTGTCCTTCCTATTACAAGTCGTTAGAATAAGAAACGAAGAAAAGACTCCAATACCTACTCCTTCCTGTCCGTCTCTCTTCCTGTCTCCTCCCTCACTTCCTCCCTCTTCTAGTTCTTTCTCTCCTCCTCCCAGTTCCGGTTGATGGAGAGGTTGAGACTTGTTGTGTAATGAAGGAGCTGCTCCGCACTCTGTCATCATTAATCACAGGGCCTGTCAGCTGTCCTCCCAGGACTCCCATTGGCCAGCCATAGCAGGAGGCGGGACAGCCAACTCCCCACACCGCTACCAGGAACACAGGAAGCAGTGTGTTGTGTGAGCATATTCTAAACCTTTTCCCTCCTCATTCCCCAAACTGTTTCAAATGAGCGTGCTAGGCCACCGGATTACATGTAGCACATGCTTGCCAGAAGCCTAGCGGTTAAAGCGTGTGAGTGTTGATGTCTGCCATAAACATTAGCCAGACTCTAGATGGATGGACAGAGTGATTGATGAGGGCCGAAAAGAGAAGAAAGGAATGATGGATGGATGAGATAAATGAGTAATGGATGAGTAAAAGTGAAATGGAAAATGGAGAACACTATTCATTTCTCCCCCGAGACAAGATGGAGAGTCCTTCCAATCCAATTTTATCTGTTGCCTCGGGTTATTGGTTTAACTTGTTCTTTTTACTTAATCTCTCAGGTTTTGCGGGTTTTAATATTTTTCATAAACAACAGAAACCCACTTATGTCCTTTAGGTGGCGACACAAACCTAAACTCCTTCCCATCCAGAGAAAAGTAAAAGTCGGCAAAAAAAAGAAGCCTATATCTTGAAAGTAAACATGCTCTTTACTCAGAATCGAGTTAATTTATCTTCTCAGAATTTAAACCAGTAATCCCAGTGGGTAATGGAGAAATGACATCACTTCACCGCAGGCTTGTCACACTGCTGTCTTGGGGCATGTCTTCCAACCTGATGGCTCTCATTAAAAACAACAGCTACTTAAACATGTCTGTGTCTATTTTCTGGGCCAAACAGGCACACCTGAGGCAACCTGAAACCCAGAGTAGGTCGATCTTCTCCTGCCCTCCTGCCCAACTCCTAACTCTGATGCACGCTACAGCGTCTCGGAACATTAAAACAGGAGCGGGTTCTCGTCTTACCGCGGTGACAGGGCGTTTTGACCCTTTTGTATCCCATGTCAGAGCAGTGAGTGACCAGTACGGGTCATCCACACTCTGCCAAGGGCCTCCCAATGTCACCCGGCCAGGAAATGGCATATTACCACTGCCAGTCACAAGGCTGTGGAGGTAACCTGAGCGATGGACAGGGCCTTATCCTGGGCATGTCAGGACAGCAGTGCGTTAGCTCCGATGCCTATCTGATGTCCTAAGAAGCCAGACTGACTCTGACTTCAACCCCTCATTGTAGGGAAAGAATTTCCGCAAAACTGTTCTGTCGGTTGATAAATCCTTTTACTGAATACGAAAATCGTGTGTTTGTTTCTGCCTGGTTTTGATACGATACACTTTTGAGTACACTGCTGCCCGGAACCGATGTTGATTTCTTAAATACGACCAATCCGATGTAATCTGATGATCGTTTAAACGTTTCAAGGCACGCTAAACACTATCAGGTATCTTAGCCAGGATTTACAATCTCAGCGTGTACATTCTCTTGGCACACCGCATATGTGTGCAAAATACCATGAGACCGGAGCCCTGCCCACTCATCCAAAACAAGCCAACCCTCTTCCATCAGGTAAGACAGTATTTCCTGCATAGCTGAGGGGTGAGAGCTGAGCCTGAAACACAAGCTGAGGAAAAGCACACCCAAAACCATCAATCACCCGATTCTGTCTGGGGGAACAATAGAGCCTGGCGTGAACCCACCGCTACATCAAAGACGGCGTTGCAGATGGACTGAGGCCTCTGTTCACTTTCCACAGCTCTGCGCTCGTATTTTATCTCTAGAAGACAGAATGTGTTTCGGAGCTGTGATGGACCCGGACAGCAGCTTCGCACATTATTTAGAAAACATCGATTTCACCTATGAATTTTACCGATACACGTTTTGTTTTTCATGTCAAAGATTTAATGAAGCATGAATAGGACTATACCTCGAAAATAAATTATTTCGTGCACAAGAACATAATACCCAATCTGGCCCATCGACTTCCTGTCAGCATCCTGGAGGTAGAAGAAACCCGTGCCAGCCGTGATGAGTGAGTACCAGCTTCCCAGTATCACACAGGACAGCGGTCCAGAGAATCAATAACGATGTTCCTGTGTTTGTCTCCAGAGAAACACGAACATGCTCAATGTGCTTCTCCAGGAGTGACATAGTGAGCTTGAAATCATTTGTCGGTTTGTTTGGTTGGATGAAAGTGTCCACAAACCACACTTAAGGGCTATTAAAGTGGCTCTAGTGATCGTATGGTGCAGGTTGAAAGAGTTTAGTTGACACAAAACCAATTAGTTTGAGAAATGAAGACAATAAAAGTTTAAATATATTCATTGTCATTTATTAAACAAAATATGACCTCCCCTTTCAACGGCTAGCACTGCCATCATTGATTTGTAGTAGTGTTAAACTCTCTCCCTTACACAAGGGCTTTCGCCCAAATACTTCACACAAAAATATCACATCTCCGTTATCTGTTCGTTTTCTGTACATATCCAAAACCAAGAAGCTCGGGACCGATGTGACATGCACATTCATTCTTCAGAGACCCAACATGAAAACACCGTTATCAATGTGACGAGGTAAAATATATATTTTTGTGTATGCTTCACTGATTTCTGTCAGGTGGCATTCCACAGATACGGTTCCTAACTGGTAAATGATATGGCTGCAATACAGAAATGGGGGAAAAAAGAACAATGCATTGTAATAGTAAACTTGAAAGCCAAGCGCTCAAAATAAATACAGCTTCTCAGTTGGAAAGAAACGAATGTTGGAAACAAAAACAAATGTCAAACCGGGATTGGCCCACTTGGTCTGGCTGCACATGCATCTGGCTGTGCTGCCCAACCTCCCTTTATAGTGCAGCCCTGTGGAAAAAAAGGTTATTGCCATTCCTGTCACATCACCTATCTCCACACAGCAATCACTATTCCCAGCATGACCGTCAAGACATTCGAGACTGTAAACACAGCAGCCCAGCAGAAGCTATCAGCCAGCCCCAGTTTGTGGTGCTGTGGTCTCACTGTAGCATTCAACTGACTGCCGGTCCAGTCCAGATCGGCCCGGCCCAATCCAGTTGTGTCCAGTTATTTGTGAGTGACCGTATCCAGGCAGTCTGCAGCCATGCAAGTGGCCCACCTCTCCCCCCCCCCCCCTCACCCCCAGAAGACACTCAAGAGGGGCAGACCCCCCTGGTGGTTACACTGGGCATACACAGAGTACCAGCGCTGCCATATCATCTCTGCTCAAACCAACAGACTCTCCTCAGTCTCCAAACTGGGGAAGCCGATTGAGGCCCGCAGGGCCTGCCCTGCCTGAGTCATGTTAGGACAAACACTGGAATGGACGTCGCGTGGCTCACTGGTAACCCAGGGCGGAGGCAGAGCCCAGTCTCTGGCTGTAGAGGGCATAGTGGGGGTAGTATGGAGCCGTGGACTGGAGAGAGTGCATGGGGATGGAGCCCGGCCCGGGAGGCAGGTGGACCTTGCTGTAAGGGTGGTAGCGGGCCAGGCCCAAGCTAGGAGGTGCCCTGAGGGAGAAGGTGCTGGGCAGGGAGGCCGGGCTGCTCTGGTGCGGCAGGTGGAGGTGGCAGGAGGCGGGGGAGGACACCGAGGGGTAGGCCGAGAGCAGCTTGCTGTCCATTCCTCCGGCCAGGGACGTGTGGGTGCGCAGGTGAGCCAGGAGCTCCTCCGAGTTGGCGAAGCGCTTGTCGCAGGGCCCCCCGGCCGATACCCAGTTGCAGGCATGGGGCATGGGGTCGTTGAGCATGAAGCCGTAGGTGTAGAGAGGGTGGGACAGGGACGGAGACACGCTGGACGACAGGGTGCTGGGGTGGAGGGAGTGGAGAGGATGGGAGGGATAGACCAACGGGTAGCCCGATTTGAGGGAGGAGGAGGGGTCGTGGACACAGGAAGTGCAGTTGCTGCCTCCCAGGTGGGGTGCGTTGGGGTAGCTAAGGCAGTACGGGTCCCTGCATAAACCCTGCATGAAGGAAGGGGGAGAGGCACCCGTGAGCGGACTGGAGCTGGGATGTTTCCCTGGGACCCCCACTCCAAGGCCGGACTTGGTATGGTCCAGCCCTTGGACGAACTGGGATGGGTAGCCTGCATAGGCTACAGAGCCGTGATAGGCCATCCCGGCTGAGGAGAGCGGGAACACCGAGTGCCCTGTCTTGTAGGGGGAGATGGGCGTGATGTGTCCGTGGGCCAGGTTTGACTGGGTGACCTGGGAGTCCACCTTCCCTGCCTCATGGTTGGTGCTGCTTTCAGAGCTGCCGTTGCTGGAGTTGGTGCTGGCTCGGGCATGGCTGGAGTTGGCAAGCTGGGGGCCGTCCAAATGAGACTTACTCAGGTCTGATTCTTTCTTAAGATGGCCGCTGCTGACACAGCTGCTGCTGCTGCTGTTTGGACTGGCCTGCTCCGGTTTGCTCTCTCCGTTCAGAGTCTGAGGTTGTGAAGCTTGCTGTCCACTGGGAGACTGGCTTTGTCTGTGGGACTGGGAGGCAATCTGGCTGTGCTGAGGGGGTGAAACGCTGCTTGTTCTGGAGCTGGGGGAGAAAGACTGGCTGTTAGCTGAGCTACCGTTAGTACTGCCGTTGTTCGGAACCCTGAAGCCAGTCTTGTCACTGTTGCCGTTGGTGCTGCTGACACTATCCCTACGACTGTCGCCGCCCACTTTGGAGTAGGGCTTGAAGCTGGACTTATCATCCAGGGTGGGGCGTTGTTCGCCCAGCTTCAAGCTGGAGTTGGAGCTGGAGCAACGCCCACCTCCCTCTTTGTCCCCCAGGCCACTGGAGGAGATGGAGCCCAGTTTGGATGAAGAAGGAGGATCTGGTTTACCTATCTGGGAGCAGGTCTGAGCTAACAGGGCCAGGGGGCTCTTCTTGGCATCCAGCTGCAAATAGAGTCAGAGTAGTTTAGTTTCCAAAGTGATTGATTCAATGGTTATTATTGACAATAACACTCATATACCATACACACAATTTACGTCTAGATACTTTTCCATATCTATTTCTCCATGATATTCGTGCGATTTAACAATGTTTTCCTACATCAAGAAATAGCTTAAAATGTATTTTCCAACGCGACTATCGCAATGACTAACCTAATGCTTATTATTTAAAATAAAAAACTATAGAAACCACGTTTCTACATGACGCAATTATTATTACATTATCATGGTTAGGTTACTATGTTTTTAATTCATACTATTTTGCACAAAAGATAAACAGCATTGATGTTCTACATTAGTAGCACAACAATTAAACGCCCGTGATGCCGCGCGTGCTGGAAAACAATGTTGCTTATCAATTTACTGTGGAAAACGACGAATACCTCGATGCTCACTGGTGCAGATGTCAGCGGCTGCAGGTACTCCGGGTGTAGTAAGTGGCTTGTGTGCGCGGTCAACATATTGAGCATCCGAATAGGGAGTCGCTTTGACTGGCGAATAGGATCCAAAGGAGTAAGTAAAGACACAAAAGCGCCCGGTCTACACTTCTGGTTATAACTAGCTTCAGTAGGCTTGGTGGTCCGCTCGCGTACTTGGTGCGTAATAGATCCAGAGGGGGAATCTTTCATTGGAGAAGGAAGCAAATGTTTTGGACAGGAACTATACGTTAACCTAAGTCCCAAGATCAAAAATTGTGATGTCCTCAACTAATATAGAATAGTAATTTATAATCCGTTGGTCTAGCATAAGTCCATTTATGTATTTCCCAAGCAGCCCACCTAAAAAGTTCCAACGGCCGAGAATTCTGCTTGCCCGTCCCGCTACAAAATCTGAAGCGACTCCTCTTCATTCATGGCTTCAATTCCAGGGCATTTTTGAAAGATTCTGCTCTTATTCGCCGCAACTGCAGCTATAAATTAGGTACAGTACCCTAGCTCTCCAAACTGGTAATGTTCTGTTAAGTTAAACGGAAAAACTCCTCAAAAGACAGCCGACGGATATCAGATGCGGAATCTTTGTCTACAGTGGTGCTTATCTGCTGCATACACACCTTCCCTGTACTAGCGTCGAGTGTGTGCTCTCACAAGAGTCTTCAAAGTAAAGTGCGCCGCCGTCCAATAGACTGGGTCCGCATTGGTAATGAGAAGGGCTAGTGCTATTCTTTTGGAGGCGGAGCAACATTGTCCCTTGACACCATAAAACATCGTCTGTGCTTGACATACAGTAATCAACTGTTACAGATAGCTCCATGGTAAAACATTTTTTGGTTAAGGTTGTGGATTCACATAAAACTATGTGTCAAGGTTGTTTTTGACCTTTTTGTTTAGATAATTTAAAAGTGCATCTAAATGCTGAAAAGGGTGACAATACATTTAGCTGACATAAAATTATAGTTTGTTTTCCATTTAACATCCCCATTACATTCACTGTCAACCAAAATGGTTTTATAAATAATATTATAGGGCTCGTTACACATTTTACAATACAGAAGCCTTCCCCTGTTATTAAATTGAGGTTTCTAATGAATCTTAATATGGTCTATCGGTATCTCAGCATATTTGAGCACCATAAATCAAATAAGGGATGCATAATATGTCATATACCATAGTCCATTTCTTTATCCTTTTATTCCATCTTCACAACCAGTGAAGAAAAATGTGATAAAAAGACGACTCTATATTCATGGTTTTATAAATCTGGAATGTTAATAACTTTATTGCATTACCGCCTGCTGACTGACTCGGCAATGAGCTAATTTTGTTAACCTAATTATACAATGAATTGGTTAAAGTACTTAAAAATTACGCCTGACAAGAGCTATTAGTGGCAGCCAGAAATAGTCGGAGTCTGAAGGGCTTTGATGCTCACAATCCTCTCTGGTCTCAATTGAGTGCGAAATTTGTCCTAATCCTTCATAACCTATGGGCAAAATTCTGAATAATGAGAGTAAAATGATAAATATTGGTCCTCAATCTTTGGCAGCCTTGCCTTAAAAAGGGTGCATTTATTAAATCGGTATTATTCATGCTGCTACTGCTTAAAACAACTGCCTATAATAATAACACAACTGCTTTTCTTTCTCTCCCCAATTTACCAGTTACTAGTTGTTACACCCCTGCCACTAGCATTTAAAAGTCACCGCTTTTCAAATATTCCTTTGGATGTTGTGTAACTACACACTATCTCCTTTGAAGCAACCCTCTGCCCTTGCAGACGAATGCTGCAAGACGCCCCTCAGGGCCATCCATCAGTGTCTCCTTTGTGATAAGAGGGAGAGCGCTGGGGCAACATCACATCAGGAAACAAGGTCAGAGTTCAAGTCGCACTAGCGAGACCGTGGCTCGCTGGATGCTTGTGCAGTGATGGTACACAGATGCCCAAGCCCAGGCAGACATCAGGACACGAGGGCGCATAGCAGAAACACAGCGTCATGATAGAGCTGGGTCAAACCAGGGCTTGAGAAATCGGCCTGGTGACGCACACACAGGACAGACATCCCTTGACAGGGGCACAGATAAGCTGTCATCTAGGGTTGGCATGGCGACGCTTTATGGTTATTGTCACTATCTCTCCTCCTGTTGACAAGGTTACGAATACAGCCCATCAAACATCGGTCGTGTTTGTTTATGCAAGGCCCATTTTCTGCCTTCTCATAAAAGCCTTTGTTATGGTGACAACGCTTCACATCTTTGGATCACCTTCTTCTCTCCCTCTGGTAGTGTTTTCATGCGAGAGATGGTTTACTTTATCTTTTTATGACTAACCCTCAGGGACACAGAGAGCTGTTCTGGAATTCCACAGACCACCAGAAGGGAAAGGTGAGGGGGTGGAGAGACAGGAGAATAAGCCAGCAGGAGGGGAGGTCTGAAGAAAAGCAAGAGAGGGTGAACGACTGAGAGAGAGGCTGGTCTCGAACAATAGGGGTCCGCTTTTCAACTTTTCGCGAAGCCCCTTGAAGTAGCTCGTCAACAGCTGGAGCGCGGTGTCAGTGAGTGATTGCTGTTTCCTGTTGTCGCTAGATACGGGGCGGGTTTCCCCCTCTATCAGGGAACAAAATCAAAGCAGCAGCGCCTAGGGAAACAATGGAAACCATTTTGAAAGACAGATCTAAACCCAGAGTCCCAGAGAGGGATGGTCAGATATGTTCCCGTGACAATAGCAGAGCCTGGAGATCGTGTTTCCACGGCACTCAGAACTGATGAGTTACAGTAATAGACGCTCGGTCCCTGAAGGATTTCAAAAGCACGACTGTTACTTTTGACCTTGATCTGATGAAAGTTTTATGAAGATCTCTGGCAAATTCCAAAGGCTTTTTCTCTAAAATGGAAACACACACATAAAAAAACAAAAACTTTTTCTCCGTCTCAGCCTGCCAAACAGACATTCCCGCAAAAGAAAATTACAATGGAAAGGGCTTTTATAATATGTTTTTGTGTTTACTTATCTCCATATGCCCACTGACTGTTCACATGATTGACAGGGTTTACTGAGAAACAAATCAGGCACTCAGGTGGACTTTAGTCTGCTTTGACAATTATGCCTGTTTACAATGCAAACACAAGTAGAGACAGTTGATAACCTCCCAGAGACTATCCACGTAAATAACACACTTTCTCTGTCTTTCTCTCACTCTCTCTCTCCCCTCACACATACACACGCTCACACCATCTGTGGGCTTTTAAACGTGGGGCTATTTACATACTTAAACATCCTCTAATCTCTCACACACTGATGTGTCAGTCAGCCACTGTGAACACTGCACTTATCTGACTGCCTAATGCTTAGTCCCCATTTGTTTTATCCTCCAGTGTGTCCACCTGTCATCTCGTTATCTTAACAATCACTTATGCACTCAAATATTTAAATCACGAGAGCTTATCCACCTCCTTCAAACGCGTACAGGACACACGAATGAACACACGCACCGACGTGCACGCACACAGCACACATGCTCTTCCCGGCAACAAGAGCTGCCATTGTGTCACAGTGGGGTAGAGGAGAGGTTATCTAGTCTAGTGGGTGGGGAGATCCAGAGAGATCATGCTGCTAAGGGGCGCCAGACCTCAATCAGATTGTGCTATGCTGTTTCTGTGAAATTTCATCTGACATCAAAGATAGTTTCCCCACCCCCCCTCTGGCATGTCTGTTCCTATTGGAGGATCTCATTTACAACACCCAAGGCAACCTGGCAAACAGGATGGCTGGAAAATGTCGTCACCTCCATTTTTGAAGTACAAAATGTACAAATTACTTTAATGAATCGAACAAATGCTCCTTAAAAAAACAAAAGCATTGAGCATCGCTCGGTTCAAAAGCAAAATCCAGTCCTGTATCTGGAAACTACACTCAGATCCAAGACATTCTCTGAGACAATTCACTGTGTGCCTTGTTCTTCCACCCTGACCTCCATCCACCCACCCCTCCTCCCTCCGCAAACCAGGGACCATCCATCACCCATCAGCAGATTGACACCCACCCTCAGTCTCGCTGTGGTGTAAAATTACTTTTGCCATCATGGCAGGTGAAAGATCTATAGCGGCTCCCCTTTTTACTTCGACCAGTTAAGGTGCGGGGAAATTGATGGTGACCGCGGAACCCAGGAGGCACTAAACAAACCTCTTCCTCGCCCCCCCATCGTCTGGGCCCTGCCCACAGCGGCCTGGCAATCGTTCATTATCGATTTTCCGTGCTACGGCAGCAGCGACTTAAACAGAGATACAAAGGAGGGAGGCACACATCTCGCATTTGTCTATCAGGACTGGAGGATCCATTGACGTGCACCACACAAGAACAGGGCCTCTCAGGTCGTTAGCTGAGCTTCCTGGTAAACAACCTCCGCGCGTGGAAGCCCAAGTCTCGGACACTGCGGGGGACGGAGGGGTCAGCTGTCACTTCTTCACCTTGGTGCCTTCAATATTGACCGAGAGTCAACCTGTCTGTGAGACATGTCTATTTAGCGTGAACTCCTGTCGCACGTTCAGCCTGGATGCTTTAGGTCCCGATTCCTTGCTTTTCGTCTGAGGGATGGAGCCACACGCAAGCTAATGACCCTCATTTATAATCCCACCATTAATCCTCAGCCTGTCTTTAGGATCAAAGAAAAGGCAGTTAGCTGCAACAGTGAAACCAAAAGGGATCTATGTGGCCCATTGATTCACTTTACTCAATAAGTCACTTTGATTGGGAACTTAGTTGCATCTGTACTGAGAGAAAGATGGGGGGGGGGGGGGGAGAGAGAGTGAGAGGCAGAAAGTGAGAGACAGAGCGTGAGGGTGTGAAAGGGAGGGAGAGGAAGTAAAGTTTCTTTGCTCCCTGAATGCTGCTCATTTCAGTACCTTTATTTACTTAACCCTCAGACCAACCCTCATTCATAAATGTCAGAAATGACTAATATCCCTCAGCCTCAGAGGCTGTTCAGAACCAACAGTTATGCATAATGCTGGCTATGTGCTCTAGGCACATACCAGCATAATCGCTGGCCGGCAACCACCGTTCCAAATCCCAAACACACCATTATAGACGGGGAGATGCATTACAGCTTTCGTCCCACATCTGTCAACGCCAAACACATACCACACGCCTCCTCTCTCTCAAGACATGGCATCCGCCCTGACGCAGTCTGTCCAAACACTCGACCCTGCCGTTAAACAAAGAGGCAGGGAAATTGACGAGAGGTGTGGAAAAAATGCGCCTGTCTCTCTCTTTTCTGGGGGTCTTTCCTTATTCGCGTCGTGATGTATCCGGTACAGGAATCGAGAAAGGACAGGCAGTTGAATACCCATTAACTATGTTTGGGGGGAAATGCTGCTGGTGACTCCAAAATTACCTCGTGACATTTCGAAATGCATCGTGAGTGAGAGGGGACGACGGGAAACACATGTTTCTCCGGGCTGTTGTTTTTCAGCTGCTGTGGTTGCCGAGGGAAACGGAGAGGCGAAGGCTGACGGCTGCCATGTTGTCGTCATGCCGACGCAGAGAACGGACTCTGGGGTCGGGAACGCATGTCGGGTCTTTGACGTCACCAAGGACAGGGGAACTCAATTAAACGATGACTGTGTAGGTACATTTACGCCCGTCAACCATGTCACATGAAAGGAATTGGTTTGACAAGGTTCCACAGACCTCCGTGCCTTCTTGCTTGACATTCGACATCTAGGACAGAGACATGACAGAGTTTTGACCTCATGAAGACCACAGAGGTCTACTTATGAAGAGTACAATTCACTTCTGGATTGAAAGACACAATACCCTTTGGAGATCTTCCCATAACAACAGTCCACTTTGCCATCCAATGAACTTCTAGGGGGGTTGTGTGTATGTGTGTGTGTGTAGACCACACCCTGATATGATATCATGCCGTGGAATGCTTCTCGTTTGGAGAGAAGGGGATCATGAATTATTCTGTTGATCACCCAACATGGCTTCCCGTTGGTTTGCGATGACATAGTACTCTACTTAGGAAGTTAGATTGAAATGTCTAGGGTCTAATTTATCTTTCCTGGATGAATACATGAATGTGAAACAGTGCCATATTTCACAGAAGCTCCCTCTACCCCCTGGAATATGATTACGGCTGCCCTAGAAAGTCGGGTAGGAACCGTTTTTCACCTGAACAAGCATTACCGTGTCATGTTGAACATTATTCACAGTCTGCCGACTGCTCTGACACTTATGAAATATTTTCCCCGCTGACCTCAGATTCTGCTGAACTAGGACAGTTTCTCTCCCCCTCTCCGTGAGAGGAGGGTGATGTCATGATGCTCTAAAGACCTCATAAATAGTCTCCCTGTGAAGGTCTAATGCATTCTTCAACAGTTAATCAGATCTGTGTGTGTTGATGTTATGATCATGTGGCATTCTTATGTGTGAATCCCCACCCTTGTTTTCCCAGATTTCCTCTCTCTTCTCTTTCGCTCCCTCCCTCTCTCTCTCTCTCTCTCTCTCTCTCTCTCTCTCTCTCTCTCTCTCTCTCTCTCTCTCTCTCTCTCTCTCTCTCTCTCTCTCTCTCTGACAGCCTTCATCGTTGTGAGATGTCAGCTCTGTTCCTTTACCCTTTGTGTGACAGGGTAAAGGATTGTATTGGCAGAAGAATTGATAAGTCGAAGCAAGTGCACGGAAAGTCTCAGGACAATCTGGTAAAAAGGTTAGATGTTATTTAGTGGCTGAGAGTGCAAGTTTTCTCTGTAGTTCCTGCCAGAAGGTTACTGGACTCCGGCCGTTGTAAATAACTCCTGGACATTCAATGGTATAGGCACTGTGTGTGTGTGTGTGTGTGTGTGTGTGTGGTGTGTGTGTTGTGTGTGTGTGTGTGTGTGTGTGTGTACACAACACAGGTGGGATGCAGGGAGGGGGGGAGTTGTCACAGGGTTGGAAGTATGTGCAGTTTTCTTTATTGTCGTATTTGATAAAATGGGTTCGAGAACAAGGCAGAGCATACATCATATCACCTTTAATGGATACACATTTCTGGGGCCCATAACTCACCGTCCTTAACAGAAAAAAAGTGAAATATGGCATTGTATATTTCTTCCCGGACACATTTATGAGTCCTCCCTGCAGTATAAATGCAGTGATTGCTATTTCAAAGTACCATGTCAGACTAGAGAGCACTGCCAGCCTGCCTCGAAAGAGAGAGAGAGAGAGAGAGAGAGAGAGAGAGAGAGAGAGAGAGAGAGAGAGAGAGAGAGAGAGAGAGAGAGAGAGAAGGGGATGGTGACAGTGAGAAAAGGGAGTGATGTGAGGGTGGTGGTGGGGGGGAGGGAGGGAGGGAGGGAGGGAGGGAGGGAGGGAGGGGAGGGAGGGAGGGAGGGAGGGAGGGAGGGAGGGAGGGAGGGAGGGAGGGAGGGAGGGAGGGGCGGTAAAGACAGAGAGAAATTATAGCCTGACAAAGTTGAGTGTCTATTCAAAAAAAAAAAAACTCTCCGGCAGCAGTAAATTTCTAGTGTTGTGCTTGCCCCTATCGAAAGCTAACCATGGCCTGGCGATGGTGGTTCATTCCAGACTACCAGCTGGGGAGAATTCCTGGCTGACAGGCAGTCAAAGTGCTCCTGGAGGCCTTGGTGAGAGATCGGTTGACCATTCGGCAAGGCTGCATAGGAATGAACGGTTGAGCCTTGAGCACTTTGTTCAGTCGAAGCGTGTAAGCGGGGCAAGGAGGAATTATGGTCGTGTAAATCCTCGAGCTCTTTTTAGAGGATCAAAGATGACAGATATATATCACGGCTCCCCTGCGGATCGGTACGCACGCAGACGAGCCCATGTGTGGAGATGATGGACTGCCTCTCCTCCCATCTCCCTTGTTTGTTTTCTATATCTGTTTTGATATGCTGCACGTTATGCGTTCAGCTCTTTAGGACTAGTGCTCGAGTTCTATTCTCGTCTTTAAGCCTTTAAATTCTACAGTACATCCTTAATTACAGCGAAAGAGGAATGGGAACTTGCAACATCATCTGTGACCTCTATAAGCAGACACACACACACACCCACCCACACACACACACACACACACACACTCACACACAGCAAGAAAGAACAAGCTCAGACATACAGATGTCACCAAAAAAAAAAAAAAATACTTCTTGGAGACTCTATCAATTCAGACAACATCTGTCTTTGCTGAAATGTTATCTCTGAAAAATGGATGTATCAGGGTACAGGTCTGGGGTGGATCCAGCCCATAGACCTAAACAGCATAGAAGGACTGGATGTCATCAAATGAAGTTTTAAAATTAGGCTGCCACCCAGAGCACACAGAGGAATATTATTTTGACACCTCGTCACCCTGAGGGGAGAGCGGGCCTTTTTGATGTGTGATCCGCCAAGCCTTGCGTTGGCTGGCAGATTTTATCAGCAACAAGACAGGCGAGCGAAGCGCAGACTAAATAAAAGGGGGGTGAGTGATAAAAATGTCAAGGATTATCTTCACTTTGCGGGGCCCTGTGATGTCGTATCAAAACGGATTTGGTGGAAATGATTTGGCAGGAGGAGAGATGAGGGGAGGGAGGGAGGGAGGGAGGGAGGGAGGGAGGAGGGAGGGAGGGAGGGAGGAGGGAGGGAGGGAGGGAGGGAGGGAGGGGAGGGAGGGAGGGAGGAGGGGGAGGAGCGAGGGGAGGGAGGGAGG